>NC_052356.1:15530247-15531871 GCF_009727055.1 Benincasa hispida | reverse complement strand
ATGTTTCTTTAATTATATCACCACCGATAAGAGTAGTGGCAATACTAGCGTTTAAAAAAAACCCCACAATAGTTATGCATTTATTTTAATGCATGCTACATTTTATAATTATAATTGTTAAATTTACTAGTATGCATGAATTTAAATTACATAAAGCATGCTCATGCATCATATAAATATAAAAGTTATAGTATATGTATGCATGCATTATAGCATATCCATGCATCTTTATATTATAAATGTTATATATATAAGGTTGAATGGTTGTATGGAATGTATGTTATAGCATGGTTTTTGATTTTTATATAAATGTTATATATTAGTAATGAATGATTATTGCATGATGCATGACATTACTTTAGGTGATCTTATAAACGTTATAATTTTATAAAGTATGTCAATGCTTGCAATGTCGGTTTTAATTTGTTTCATTTACTTTATAAGAGTTATAAATAAATGAAATTAGAAATTAAAATCAATAACCAAGATTTGCATGTAAACTTAGATAAAATCATTTTTTAAAATAGTTTTAAAATATGATTGAGATAGACCTAAATTCACAAATTTCTAATGAGATTAGAAATTAGATTAATCTTTAAAATCGGTTTAGTAGGATTAAATTGATTTCAATAAAAGATTAAATTTATCGCAAATATATCTATAAGGGACCTTTTATCTAAGGCGGGTTCTAGCTAGGCTGGGGTATTTAAGCTGGCAGAAACGGAACACCCTAACCTGGGAACCTACCTGGAAAGGTGAATTAGATAGATTTTCTACAAGCATGAAATTGTTTATTAATATTTGTTAAATTGTTTAATGAATGTTAATCAAAATTGTTTAACTTTCCTAGGTAAGTGCTACTTTTGGGCAAACTTAAACAGTAACTTAGTAGAAATCATTAACCATATTTTTTCTAAGTAAATTAAACCCTAGGTTGTTAAAATACTCAGTGGGAGGAAAAGATGTATATGATATGTCATTTTTGTAACGACCCGACCCCCTAGGACTTAAGTTAGGCCATTACTAAATACATGCATACATGGAACTCAAAATGACACTCTAATATGGCGAAATAAATACTAATTAAATAAGGTAAGTTCAAAGACTTTCATTAATTTCAAATATTGAAACAATAGTAGGGTACCATAAATCATAAAGGATAATAAATAAGTTTGAAAAACAATTCTTAAAAATAAGTTTTAAACATCAAAACTAAAAGTTAAGCGAAACATGAAAAGAACTCTAAATCTTAGGAGCAGAAGTATAAAAACTAGTCCCAGTGGCTCGATCACGAATTTTGCTTGTCCATTGCCAGTGCATCTCTACCTTTACCTGAAACAACAACATGAGAAAGAATGAGTATAAAATACTCAGTAAGTAACCCCACTACTGAGGTCAGGCTAGGCACCTATGTCCTCTAGATACCCACCTCTGGTGAAACATATAAACTGCTCTAGTTCTTATGGGACACATATACACATGAAAAAAAAAGGAGACTGAGTCCTATCCTACTATAGTTAAGTATGCCCACTACCTCTGGTGAATCTTGAAGGAGACACAAACTGGTGAATCCCGAATGAGACACAAACTTGTGAATCCCGAAGGAGACACAAACTGGTGAATC
>NC_052356.1:15511664-15529252 GCF_009727055.1 Benincasa hispida | reverse complement strand
TTGAATCAAATATATACTTCACTACCAATGTCTCAAATAAATTATCCATATGTAGCTTCGTCAAAAAAATCACTTCCAAATGACTTTACCAAAATTTCTCAACAACCAAAATTAATCCACTAGAGGGTCATCAAAGCATAAAACTTACCAAAACTCACTAAAACAAACTCCAACTTCACTGAACAATACCTCAATACCTTCCCAAACTTGAATCCAAAGTTGAAACACAATGGGTATCAACCAATTGATGCCAAAAATAAATGAGTATTCAAGAATCAATCGAAAACAACCCAAACGGCAGAAATCTTACCCAAATCGATTCATGAAGAAGAAACTGACGCGACGGCTTTGGGCGGCAGCTAAGGTCTCGGCTAGAGGAAGAAGAAATTGAAAGAGGGGTGTCGGCGGGTGCGTGAGGAAGGAAAGAGGGGTGGGGTTTGATTTTTATAAAAAAAACAATAATAATAATAATAAATGAAATAAATATAATTACATTTAATAATAATAATTCCTATCCATTTCAAAAGAAAATTAATTCCTGCCATTAATTTCCAATTTGAATAATCTCACACCAACAATTAAATTCCCACACTTACACTTGAAGTCCAAAATTCCAAAAATACCCTTCAACTAATAAAAATTACTGAAATTCCAAATAATAAAGTTACTGAAATTACATTATTACTAAAAAAATGTGTGGGGTGTTACATTAATGTAACACCCCGAATTTTTATTATTTATGTAATTTCAGTAATTTTTATTAATTAAGGGTATTGGAATTTTTGGACTTAAGTGTCATTGCGGGAATTTAATTATTGGCATTGAAATTATTTAATTTGTAAATTAATGACAGAAATTAATTTCATTTTGGAAGGAATGGGTGTTTCAATTTAATGGTTTAATCAGAGGGAAGTTATGGAAATTGGAATTTTAATGTCACACAAATTTAATTTGAAATTAGTGTCAAGAATTAATTTCATTATGGAAGGGAGTGAGTTAAATTCTTGTTTAAAAGTTGGAAGTAGGGTCTGATTGAAGGAAGAATTTGGAGATGGGAATATTGAGGGTGGTTGTTGCTTAGGCTTCGTTGGGGAATTGAATTTAAAGATTTATTATTGAAGACTGCCACTTGGATCGATATCTGAATCTAGTATCGAGGTAAGTAATCTTACTACTGGAATTGCCCACGGGCCAGGCTCTAGATGTATGCTAGCATGATAGATGGATGTTATGGTAGAATGACAGCATGATAGACTGATAGTATATTATAACCAACGTATGTTCTGGTATGAGATCTGAAAGATTTATTTGTGCACCTTGACACTTGAATGCTAGCATGAGATGATACGTGATTCCATATGGTTGTATTTGATCTGAGGATATTGAGGTATACATGTATGTTGTAGAACCATGAAGTTGAGGTATATGTATGTTGTAGAGCCATGATGTTGAGGTTTATATGTATGTCATAAATTTGTACAGTGATGATTATGATGTTGAGACTGTGCAAATTTCCTTACTGATTAGTTAGATGCTCATTAGATATTGCGTTTCCTTCGGGATTCACCAGTTTGTGTTTCCTTCGGGATTCACCAGTTTATGTTTCCTTTGGGATTCACTAGTTTGGTTTCCTTCGAGATTCACCAGATTGTGTTTCCTTTGGGATTCACCAGTTTGTGTTTCCTTCAGGATTCACCAGAGGTAGTAGGTATACTTAACTACAGTAGGATAGGACTCAGTTTCCTTTTGTTTTATGTGTATATGTGTCCCTTGAGAACTAGAGCAGTTTATGTGTTTCACCATAGGTAGGCATCTAAAGGACATAGATGCCTAGCCTGACCCCAGTAGTGGGGTTACTTACTGAGTATTTTATACTCATTCTTTCTCATGTTGTTGTTTCAGGTAAGGGTAGGGACGCATCGGCGAATGACAAGCGGAATCCGTGATCGAGCCACTGGGACCAGTTTTTATGCTTCCCCTCATAAGACTTATATTTCCTTTCATGTTTTGCTAAATTTTTAGTTTTGATGTTTGAAACTTATTATTGAGAATTGTTTTTCATACTTATTTATTAACCTTTATGATTTATGGGTATCCTATTGTTGTTTTAACATTTGCATTTAATAAAGGACTTTTGAACTCCCCTTATCTAATTAGCATTTATTTCACCATAAAAGAGTGTCGTTTTAAGTTCCATGCATGCATGTTTTTTTTTATTAACGGCCTAACTTAAGTCCTAGGGAATCGGGTCATTACAGTTTCTCTCATTCACACTTATCTATGATAAAAACCACTAAATTCAAGACACCTCCCTTTTTTTTCCAATTCGGGCTTATGAATCCTTTCTAAAATTCTTCTCGAAATGTTGGGTTCTTAATACCTCAAAACCTTCAATAAATTTATAGACTTTTTTTTTCCCTCCTTATTCATAAAACAACTTTTAACCTTATACTTGAGTACTAGCCTGTGTATTTATACTACCACTGATTGCACTATCCAACACAAAAACATAACACTAGTCCTTGATCAATTCTCGTCTCGATAATTTTATTCATTGGCTTAAACATTTAAATACCTTCATTCCTAAATTGTCATAACTCTACATAGTTTCATCAATCTTTAGCATTGCTGAACTGAGGTATATATTTGTTCGTTTCTAACATAATTTCCATGAGATTAACTAGCGCCAAGTGACCTCATAATTTACTCTATTTTATTTGTCTCCTTTTGTAGTATCGTACCTTATAATCCTCTTATAGTAACTTCTAACGAGTCACAGACCTAGCATTAGAACATAACTGGTGCATTTAAGCAAAACAAATACTTTAATGCACAACTATCATAAAACTTGTAATTGATAAGATATACATGGCGATGACGAGGAATCCGTTCATGGGCCACAGGGACAATCTGGACTTACATAGTAAGCCAGTCTACAGAACCCAAAACAAGGGCTCTGATACCAATTGTAACGAGTCGACCCTCTAGGACTTAAGTTAGGTCGTTACTAAATACATGCATGCATGGAACTCAAAACGACACTCTATTATGGCGAAATAAATGCTAATTAAATAAGGTAAGTTCAAAGACTTTCATTAATTTCAAATATTAAAACAATAGTAGGGTACCCATAAATCATAAAGGATAATAAATAAGTCTGAAAAACAATTCTTAAAAATAAGTTTTAAACATCAAAACTAAAAGTTAAGAGAAACATAAAAAGAACCCTAAATCTCATGAGCGGAAGCGTAAAAATTAGTTCCAGTGGCTCGATCACGAATTCCGCTTGTCCATCGCCGATGCATCTCTACCCTTACCTAAAACAACAACATGAGAAAGAATGAGTATAAAATACTCAGTAAATAACCCCACTACTAGGGTCAGGCTAGGCACCTATGTCCTCTAGATACCCACCTCTGGTGAAACATATAAACTGCTCTAGTCCTCATGGGACATATATACACATGAAACAAAAAAGAGACTGAGTCCTATCTTACTGTAGTTAAGTATGTCCACTACCTCTGGTGAATCCCGAAGGAAACACAAACTGGTGAATCTCGAAGGAAACACAAACTGGTGAATCCCGAAGGAGACACAAACCGGTGAATCCCGAAGTAAACACAAACTGATGAATCCCGAAGGAAACACAAAATCTAATGAGCATCTAACTAATCAATAAGGACATTTGCACAGTCTCAACATCATAATCATCACTGTACGAATCTATGACATACATATAAACCTCAACATCATGGTTCTACAACATACACATATACCTCAACATCATGGTTCTACAACATACATGTATACCTCAACATCATCAGATCAAATACAACCATGGAAGCACATACCATCTCATACTAGCATTCAAGTGTCTATGTGCATAAATAAATATTTCGGATCTCATAACAGAACATACTTTAATCATGTTATACTATCAATCTTTCATGCTGTCATTATGCCATAACCTTCATTTAACATGCTAGCAAAACTCTAATGCTTGGCCCGTGGCCAGTTCCAGTAGTAAGATTACTTACCTCTAATCGCAAAGTCTAGAAACTAGAAGCTTAACCTCTTCTTTGCTCAATGGAACCTTGAATCAAACAAACATGCAAAACAACTTTAATCCTTGTTGGTTGTTGTTCGAAATTTAAAGCCATTAAGAAGTAGGAAACTCAAATCTAATGTTGAAATAGAATAGGGAACTGTCGAACAATTGTCAAAAAGGGGAAAAACGTTGTTTTTAGGGTGCCGTTTTACTATTAAATTTCATTACATTTAATTTCTTTCCGTTTTACTATTAAATTCCTTTCAATTTCAAAAGAAAATTAATTCCTGCCATTAATTTCCAATTTGAATAATTTCACGCCAACAATTAAATTCCCGCACTTACACTTGAAGTCCAAAATTCTAAAATTGCCCTCTAACTAATAACAATTACTGAAATTCCATTATTACTAAAAAATGTGCGGGGTATTACAATTTTTCACTCATGTTTCTCCCTTAATATTCACACATTGAGACTCATGCTTGGCTTTGAGGCACCCTGGGAGCATCCCCTTTCGGATGGTGTTTTCATAGGTCAATATCAAGGTGAATGGAGAGAGTATTTATGGTAAGTGGGAGAGGGATGTGTGTCAACATGTTCTACGGTCTCTTTCATTGATTTGCACCTTAAGACCTTCTTGCACGACCTCGAGGCACTCTGGGAGCGTCCTCTTTCAGATAGTTTGTGCAATTGGTCAATATCAAGGCGAACTCCAAAAATGGATAGGTCGCTTTAGTTTTTGCCCCAATCGATTTTTTCCTTCACTTGGCTCATTGGGACGAAGCTCTAGGATCTAAAATGAAGGGTCACACTTATAGGAAATTATTAAGTAAGTTAATGATTTCTTGACCAAATAAACGATGACTGATCATTATAGGAATAAGATTTATTCTGGTGTAATGATTAGTTGAGAGTGTCTCAATTTAGTGAAGGGAGAAATTGACTACCCTTTGGTTCATTTAGATTTTGCTAAAACTGGTTGGATTTTTTTTAAGAGTTATTCTAAAATCTAATATAGATCAATATGTTTGTTTTTCAGCAAAATGTCAAATAGCGATTTTTGTTGCCTTTTCAAGTTTGACTGGTTTTAATTACATGACGTGGAAAGAATCCACTAAAACGTTTTTCGTGGTAAATGACCTTGAAGTTGTCATGAATGAGGATTGTCCTCAAGTCCCAACCCCTATGCACCACGAAATGTTTGTAATGCATATGAGGTGTGAATGAAGGCTAATTCCAGGGCCCGAGTTCACATTTTGGCAAGCATACCTGTTGGCCAAAAGGTTTGAGAACATGGTCATTGCACATGAGATCATGGAATCAATACGAGAATTGTTTGAACGTAAGTTCTCACTATTCAAGAAAAACGGGATTAATGATAATGAAACCAATAGTGTCAATTCCCAAGATAATCTCCAGTCCATATTGAATGTCAAGGGACTAACAGAGAAACAATTGTTGCTAACTTTGATGAAGTTCATCGACGAGGATTGTCCTCTGAAATGAAACTTGAAGTTTATGATATCGATTCTGGTACTGATCTCACTACTCTTTAGAAAATGAAGAAATCCAAAGACAATAAATATGATTTATTTAGCTTAGAAACGTGCTTTGTGGAGAATAATGATTCTGCCTGGATAATTGATTTAGGGGCTACTAACCACTAACCACGTATGTTCTTCCCATTAAGAATTTAGTTCCTAGAAACAGTTCGTAGCTGGAGAGATGACTCTTAGAGTCGGTACTAGTTAGGTCGTTTTAGCTGTTGTTGTAGGCAGGCTTAAGTTATTTTTGGACAAGAAACGATATTTTTGTTTCCTCATATCAAATGGGGACGTATATGTAGTTCCTCATATCAAAAGGAACATAATTTTTGTTTCCTGTCTGATTGAACAAAATTATTTCATTTCCTTCTCTGAGAATAAAGTGTTTATTTTTAAAAATAGAATGGAGTTAGATTTTGGTTCAATGGAAAATAACTTGTATGTACTAAGGCCGTTAGTCATAAAAGTTGTGCTCAATACTAAAATGTTCAAAACAACAACAACTATAAACAAACTAAGAATTTCTCCTAAACTGTAAACAGATCGAGAATTTCTCCTAAAGAAAATGCTCATCTTTGGCATTTAAGATTAGGTCAAATCAATCTCAATAGGATCGAGAATTTGATGAAAAGTAGACTTCTAAATGGTTTAGAAGAACACTCTCTACGAGTAGGTGAATCATGCCTTGAAGGCAAAATGACCAAACGACCTTTTACTGGAAAAGGTTAGGCAACTAACGGAAAATCATTCATGTTGCTGAAAAAATAAATACATTGATCTACATTAGATTTTAGCAAATACTCTTTAAAACAAAATCCAATATGGTTTAACAAAAACTAAATGAACCTCGTGTGACATCTAGTTTTACAATAACGCTTCAGTGGTTTAAGACAAAAGCCACCGTAGGGTACTCAATTTATCCTTCCTCTAAATTGAGACACTCTTAACCAACCATTAATACCATAACAACTCTTGTTCCTATAACGATTAGCCATCATTGATTTGGTCAAGAAATCATTAACTTGCTTAATATTTTAAGTGTGACCCTTCATTTTAGATCCTAGAGTTCCACCCCAAGCAGCCAATCCGAAGGGAAAAAATCCGATTGGGGCAAAAACTAAAGCGACCCTATCCATTTCTGGAGTTCACTTTGATATTGACAACTCGCACAAAAACCATCCAAAGGGGGACGTTCCTAGGGTGCCACGAGGTCGTGTAAGAAGATCTCTTGGTGCAAATCAATGAAGAAGACCGCAAGACATGTTGACACACATTCTTCACCCACTTACTATAAACACTCTCTTCGTCCACCTTGATATTGACTCATGCAAACACCATCTGAAGAGGGATGCTTCCAGGGCACCACGAGGCCAAGCATGAATCTCACAACGTGAACATTCACGAGGCCAAGCATGAACCACCCCGAGCTCTAACATTCATCAGACCACAGAGGTCTGAATGTATAAGCTCCAAGGCTTCCTTGGCTCTGTAACCTTTTCCAGTAAAAGGTCGTTTGGTCATCTTGCCTTTGAGGCATGATTCACATACCGACAAGGAGTTTTCTTTTAAACTCTTTAGAAGTCAACTTTTCACCAACTTCTCAATCCTATTGAGGTTGATGTGACCTAACCTTAGATGCCAAAGATGGGCGTTTTCCTTAGGAGAAACCTTTGGTCTTTTAGCTATTGTTGTCGTATTGAACATGTCAATGTTAAACAAAGCTTTTATGACTAACGATCTTAGTGCATATAAGTTACTTTCTATTGAACCATAACCAATCTCTGTTCCATTCTGGAAAATAAACATTTTATTCTCATAAAAATAGACAGTGTACCCTTGTTCAATAAGACAAGAAACCGAGATTAAGTTCCTCTAAATATGAGGAACTACAAAAACATTATCTAGTAACAGATAACGTTTCTTGTCAACAAATAACTTCAGCCTACCTACAGCAACAGCTGAAACAACCTCACTAGTACCGACTCTAAAGTCATCTGTCCCTGTGGCAATGTTTGCCAGGAACTTAATCCTTGGTAAGAGGAACTAACATGGTTGGTAACACCCGAATCTAAGATCCAGGCAGAATCATCATTCTCTAATAAACACGTTTCCAAGACCAAAAAATCAGATTTACCGTCTTTCCTCCTCTTTGGGAGAGTAGTGGTATCAATGTCAGAACAACTGACATTACTGGTTTTAGCATCCATCCCTTTGTGCTTGACAAGTAAGAACTGACGTTCAAACAAATCGTGCAACGAGTCCATGATTTCGCGTTCAATGACCATGTTCTCAACCCTTTTGGCCAAAACATCAGGTATGTTAGCCAAAATGTGAAGTCAGACCAATGAATTAACCTTCATCCACACCTCATATACATTACGAACACTTCACAGTGCATCAAGCGTCGAGACTTGAGGACACTCCTCAACCATGACAAATTCGAGATCGTTTGCCACGAAATACGTTTCACACGATTCCTTCCACTATATGTATTCGGGCATATTAAAAGCACTAAATAGAAATACTAACGAGTTTTTGAAAAGAAAAACACATTGACCTACTTTAGGTTTTAAACAAATACCCATTGTAAAACAAACAACATCCAATAAGGTTTTAGCAAAACTAATATTAACCCTGTGTGACATTTAGTTTCGCAATGATGCTTCAAAGGTTTAGGAAAAAAGCCGTTGAAGGGAGGTCAATTATCCCTCCTCTGAATTGAGAAGTTCTCAATCAGTCATTAATACCAGAACAACTTTTGCTCCTATAACAACTAGCCATCATTGATTTGGCCAAGAGATTATTAACTTACTTAACAATCTCCCGTAAGTGTGACCTGTCATTTTAGGCCCTAGAGATCTGCCCCAAGCAATCAATCCGATGGAAAAAGAATCTAATTGGGGCAAAACCTAAAGTGACCCTATCCATTTTTGGAGTTCAGCTTAATCTTGACCAACTGCATAAAACCCATCCNTAAAGTGTTTGTCATATAGTTAAAACCCACCTTAGGTTGTGCAATTATTCATGCATCATGTATTATAAATGTTATAATCGAGCATGAAGAAATTACTTGAAAGCATGTGCATGCATCATGAAATATAAGAGTTATATTTTGCATGCAGTGAGCATTATCATGCATCATCCTCTTATTATAAATGTTATAGTCTAAGGGTGAATGGAAGCATGTCTTGCTTATTTCATTGCCATTTTGTTAAGTGTTATATAAAAGAAGTAGCAATGAATGGACAATGCATTGAGCATGATACTTAAGCTGTTTATAATCGTTATGAATGCCTTGCATGTGTTAGCTTAGCATGGTGGTTGTTTCTGTTTATAAGTGTTATAAAGAAAATTAGACCTAAAATCAATAATTCAGAGTTGCATGCGGACTTAGGGTAAACTCAAGTTTTTAAAACGGGTTTTTAAAATTGGACTGAGATAGCCCTAAGTTCAAATGGTTCTAAAGAGTTTAGTAACCTAGATTAATCTTTCAAAATCAATTTAATAGGATTAAATTGGTTGAATAAAAGATTAAATTTGTTGTAAACCTATTTATAAGGGACCTTTTGTTTAAAGCAAGTTCTGGCTAGGCTGGGGTTCTTAAGTTGACGAAAACATAACACCCCTACCTGGGAACCTACCTGGAAAGGTGAATTAAATAGATTTTCAACAGCATGCGACGTTTTGGTCAAAGACTCTGTTAAAAAGTTTAATGGATGATAATCGAAAAGTTGTTCAACTATCCAAGGTAAAAGTTACTCTTAGGAAAACCTAAAAGTCACTTAGTTGAAATCCTTAGCCGTGTTTTTTCTAAGTAAGCTAAACCCTTGGTTATAAAATACTCAGTGGGAGGAGGAGGCGTATTGTATATGTCTATGATTCCACTCACATTTCTCCCTGTATGTTCACATCGTGAGATTCATGCTTGGCCTCGAGATGCCCAGGATGCATCCCCCTTTGGATGGTGTTTGCATGAGTCAATATCAAGGTGAACGGAGAGAGTATTTATAGTAAGTGGGTGAAGGGTGTGTGCCAACACGTCCTATGGTCTCTATCATTGGTTCACATCGTGAGATCATTTTGTACGCCCTCGTGTCACCTTCGAAGCGTCCCCTTTCAGATGGGTTTTGTGCAGTTGGTCAATATAAAGGTAAACTCAAGAAATGGATAGGGTCGCTTTAGGTTTTGCTCCAATCNGTCCCCTTTCAGATGGGTTTTGTGCAGTTGGTCAATATAAAGGTAAACTCAAGAAATGGATAGGGTCGCTTTAGGTTTTGCTCCAATCGGATTTTTCCCCTTCGGATTGGCCTTTTAGGATGGACCTTTAGGGCTTAAAATGGCAGGTCACACTTACAGGAGATTGTTAAGTAAGTTAATGATCTCTTGGCCAAATCAATGATGGCTTGTCGTTATAGGACCAAGAGTTGTTCTGATATTAATGACTGGTTGAGAACATCTCAATTCAGAGGGGGGATATCTGACCTCTCTTCGGCAGCTTTTGTCCTAAACCTTTAAAGCGTCATTGTGAAACTAGATGTCACACAGGGTTCATGTTAGTTTTGTTAAAACCTTATTGGATGTTGTTTTGTTTTACAACGGGTATTTGCTTAAAACCTAACATAGGTCAATGTGTTTTTCTTTTCAGCAACTCGTTACTATTTCCGTTTAAAGCTTTTAAAAATGACCGATTATATATAGTGGAAAGAATCGTGTGCAACGAAGTTCGTGGCAAACGACCTCCATCCCACTACTCTCTATAAGAGGAGACAACACAGTAAATATGATTTATTTGTCTTGGAGACATGTCTGGTAGAGAATGATGATTATGTCTGGATTCTTGATTCAGGTGCTACCAATCATGTCAGTTCCTCTTACCAAGGATATGATTTATATTAAGTATCATAAAATAGAAAAAGAATTATGGTTTATATGTTTCATATGATGAAATATTAAAGCTATAGGTTATAAATATAATATGATAAGTTGGTTATCATATTTATTTATAACATATTGATTATATGATAATTAATTTCTTTTTCTCTAATAACCGTTTGAGTGGGAGGTTATTGGAAGTTTTGTGGTAACCGTGAGATAAAAGGAAAATTCTTTTCCAAAATTAGTAGTTTATCCATTCGGATAATTCTCACGGAATAGGCTATCAAGTAAAATTGTTTTTACTAAGCGATACCCATTGAGAGTCTACACGATTGCTTAGAGTTGACTATACGATAGTTGCTCAGCTTACTGTTGCTACACGATCGAGTAGCAAAGTCTATGCTATAGGCATGCGTTTTCTAAACGATCGAGTATATTGTCTATGCAATAGACAGTGTTGATATCTTCCACTTACTCAATCGTCTACTTGATCATATACCTCCTCTCTTCCTCAATCCAAGATCATACAGAGCCCACAACTTCTGGATTCTCACACTGAGAATACCAAGGTAACACTTGTGGTGGTGTTCTTACTCAGTTCATGAATCGAGTTGGACTCAATTGGGTTTGAGGAGCATTCAGGCGCTCGTGGAGGCTGTGTTCATGTTCATGCTATTGGCTGTTCCGGTCAGTGCGTCCGAGTGTTGTTGTGGCCGCATGGGAGACTAATCGAGGGATACTTGAAGAACGGTTCTTCAAAGGTACGCATACCCTATCCCTTGAATCCCATTGTATCATGCTGTAATTTCTGTAGATGCATAATCTTGTTAGTTTCCATTTAAGTCTGTAATTATTTGTGTTCATTCGAATGGAATTTGGAACGATCCATTTCCATTGCTCATGGAGATCTCTATTTGTGCTTTCCTTCAATTAGTATCAGAGCCAGGTTGTTCTGATATTCTAAATCCCATTTCTGTTTTGAACTTCTTTTACAGTCGTGGTGGGTTTTAAGTTTGTTCTGCAATGCGTTTAAGAGTTAAATGTGCTTGTGGATGTGTTTATGGATGTTTACGGGATGATTGCCTCTGTTTAAAGCTTTCTTTAAGTTTACAAGTGTTAATTTGTAAGGGCCCCTACATTTTTGGGCATAATTAACTAGCAACCGAGTTTGTATTCAAAGTGTTTGAAGTTGTTTGAGTCGTTTGTGATGAAGTTTCTAAGCATGGAGATGTAGTTTTCATCGAGAAAGAAGACCAAAGTTTGGTCGCATCGTGTAGCTCAAGCTAAACGATCGTTGAGATTTGGCTAAATGAACGTGTAGAAAATTTCTGCA
Organism: Benincasa hispida; assembly: GCF_009727055.1. Lineage (NCBI taxonomy): Eukaryota > Viridiplantae > Streptophyta > Magnoliopsida > Cucurbitales > Cucurbitaceae > Benincasa > Benincasa hispida. The sequence continues at coordinate 15,517,452 of NC_052356.1, read as the reverse complement.
CGATTGTGTAGTATTTACTAAACGATCGTATAGCCAATGTGAAACGATGGGTTAAAGTGTTTACTCTATTGCATCGCGTGTTGGGATTGGTTTCTTAATTCTCCCGGACTTTCGTTGTTTGTAATTATACACATTGTTTTATGAATAAAATAATTGTTATTTCATTCTGGCATTTACTCATATCCAATAAACCTAGCTCCATGGTTATCTTATGTAAACTTAAGCATGTATATATGATATACAAGTGGATCATGCCTTAAGTGATAACCTAAGTAGGTCTGTAGTATAAGGATTAAGGTTGGATACCTAATCTTGGTGACACTATAGATACGTCCTGCTTTGTAGAGGTTTGCAAGTATTGTAAACTACTACAGATAGTAGATCCTGACCATTCATGTGGAGACATGCAAGCGGCTTCCTATATAAAGAGTTTGTATAGGATCGGACCACGAGATGACTAGAATCTGTATATAACACTGTTGATACTAGAGACTTACATATCATCTAAATGACCATAGGTGACATGACCTCAATCCTGTGTGTTTTGGGAACTCCTGCCTTTGAGTGCGGTCCTTTGATTAGTATGGGTGAGAGTGGCCAGATTGCCAACTCAACATGCATACCTTTTTAGGGACCTGTCTAATTTGGGAGCTGGGAACTCAATACACAAGATGAAATTCACTCCTTCCCCGAAGCAGGCGTAAGTAGATAGATTACTCCATTAAGGGCTGATTTCTAGGCTTGAACATGGTGGCCACAGCTTCTCTTCGGAAGAGAAGACTCAGTCATAGTAGGACTATGGCTTATGTTCATTAGAGGGATCAGTGGTACTTAAGGAGTTAGATGTAACTATAGAAGCATAACGGTTATTGGCCAAGTTGTACTTACGAGCGATCTGTGAAGGGTTGTTGCGCTATTGATTGGTTAAGATGGACACATAATATATCTCTGGTAAGGAGAGTTCAGCTGTCGGACTTTAGTGGAGTGCCTGGCAGTTAACGGATGGTGGATCCCGTGACTAAAGTGTTTAGTCAGTTATTCACGTACCGTTGGAGCTTCGAGCTATAGGTCCATAAGGTCCCTTTGGTAGCTCAATGGATTCAAGTTCAGGATCAGTTCTTGGTGTTGATTTGAAATGTTCAAATTGACAAGAGGTAATTTGACCATATATGATATGATCGGTATGGTATATAAGATACATCAATTGGAGGATTCATGTAATTGAGATTTACATTAAGTACCATGGAATAGAAAAAGAGATATGGTTTATATGTTTCATGAGATGAAATATTAAAACTATAAGTTATAAATATATTATGGTAAATTAGTTATCATTTATATTTATAACAATATTAATTATTGGATAATTATCTCTTTTTCTCTAATAACCAATTGAATGAGAGATTATTGGTGGTTTCATGGTAACTATGAGATAAAAGGAAAAATGTTTTCCAAATTTTAGTATGAGAAAGAAAGAGAAGGAAGAAAATTGTGATTTGAGATTTCCAATCTCGAAAAAATCTCACGGATAGTTGTCAAGTAAATTAGATTTACTAAGTGACAACTTCGAGTTAGATGAACGATCGTGGAGTGTTCTTAGGCGATAGACACTCAACTAAGCGATGAGCTAAACGATCGCATAGCTTTTGTTAGACGATCACATAGCTTTTCCTAAACGATTGNGGAGTTCAGCTTAATCTTGACCAACTGCATAAAACCCATCCGAAGGGGGATGCTCCCAAGGCACCACGAGGGAGTACAGAATGATCTCGCAGTGTGAACCAATGACAGAGACCATAGGACGTGTTGACACACACCCTTCACCCACTTACTATAAACACTCTCTCCGTCCATATTGATATTGACTCATGCAAACACCATCCGAAGGTGGATACTCCCAGGGCACCACGAGGCCAAGCATGAATCTCACGTTGTGAACATACAAGGAGAAATGTGAGTGGAATCATAGACATATCAGATACATCTCTTCCTCCCACTGAATATTTTATAACCTAGGGTTTAGTTTACTTCGAAAAAACATGGCTAAGGATTTTAACTAAGTGACTTTTAAGTTTTCCCAAGAGTAACTTTTACCTTGGATAATTAAACAACTTTTGATCATCATCCATTAAACTCTTTAACGGAGTCTTTAACCATTTGTCGCATGCTTGTAGAAAATCTATCTAATTCACCTTTCCAGGTAGGTTTCTAGGTAGGGGTGTTCTATTTCCATCAGTTAAGAACCCCAGCCTAGACAGAACCCACCTTAGATAGACAGTTCCTTATAGATAGATTTAAAACAAATTTAATGTTTTATGTCGATCAATTTAATCCATTAAATCGATTTTAAAAGATTAATCTAGGTTACTAAACTCTTTAGAACCATTTGAACATAGGTCTATCTCAATCCAATTTTAAAACCCATTTAAAAAACTTGAGTTTACCCTAAGTCCGCATGCAACTCTTTCTTATTGATTTTAGTTCAAATTTCCTTTATAACACTTATAAACAGAAACAACCAAAACCACAATGAAAAGCCAAGACATGCAAGGCATTCATAACGATTATAAATAGCCTAAGTGTCATGTGATAACGGGCAAAAATGCACGTTATCATAGTGCTAAGTTCTTAAACAATGTTGGATTGCGTTGATAAAACATGTTAAATTGCATCCATCAAGCATCAATTTCATAATATTGCTGTCGCATGCATTCATCGCATAGGAACAGTTGATTTTAGTGTTTTTATGCAGAATATGCATTGACGCAATGCAAGAATAGCAAATCATTGGTCAAGCGCAACTTCATTGCAAGGCTTTGCGATGATTGTGTTCGCAAACATTTGCCCGAGAAGGATTGCTGCAACTTGGTCAACGCAACATGGTGGGTGCATCTTGGTGAAAGGCTAATTAATCGCGATGGGACAGAAAGCTAATGACAGTCGAATCCTAATTAAGTTGACAGCCGATAACGATCACAAGTATATTCAGCTTTTTGGTGACAAATATTCGGAGCATCAGTCAGGAGAATTAAAGTCGTCCCATCTGTGAAATCATGAAAGAGAAGTTGCCGTTCACCTTGGATGTTCTATAAATACCAAGGGCAACCTTTAGAAAAGGGGTTAAGCAGTTGATCAGTTCATCATTCCTTAGTTCAAAGTTTCGCACGCCCTTGTACATAATTTTCTTTTGTTTTAAGGCGGACGCGAGAGAGGAGGTTGTGCCGATCGATCATTCTGGTAAGCTTGGGAGAGCACCAGAACCTTCAAGGACAGAGAGAGAGTCGATGCCTGCGAAAGCGGAAACATCTTTAGAATCAAATAGAGATTAGAATGTAAAAGCCTCGACCAGCAAGGAATTGCTACCAGGCTCTCTACCTTCAACTTTCATTGTTATTTTGTAATCAACTCATTTACTGAAATGGAATCTACTTCTCTATATCTGTTCACTCTCTGTTATTTACGCATGAGTAGCTAAATTATTTGAATGGGTTGAAAAGCATTTAGCTAGCACAACTAGGGAATCTTCACTCTATACGATTATCTTGTATTATGAGTGCTTCGTTCGTCCATTAGAGATACTCGAGAGGGTAGTCTAAGGACAGGATCTAGGCTTGGGAAGGTCAAGTTTGAATCTAGGCTCGAGAGAGTCAGATTAGAACGTATAATCAAGAGATAGGAGCTTAGGAATAAGCACTATTTGCTATTAACGCATCGCATGCATCCTAGAGATAGGATATGATTGTATGCGGTCACCTTGCTTTTATACATTTTGCATCATCGTATAGGTTAAAAGTAGAGACTTAGGGATAAGCTTTATGGACACTTTTGCATTCAACACATATGTCCTAGACTTAGAAGCATCGCATTTACATTGGAAAATGACTTACTGTGCATGGTTGTAGCATGATCGCATAGTCTGACGCATTCCCAAGTAACGCTAGCTAAAGATCTTCTCAACCCGTTCATCGTATACTCAGTGCATCTATCACATAACTAACTTTTCTCAAATCCGTCGCATTTGTTTACTTTTTCATTAACGCAATCAACAACAAACCAACAATTTATTTATTTGGCCATCGCAAAGTTTTTATAAAAATTACCAACGCAACCTGTTTTCACAAGTCCCTGTGTTCGACCCTGGACTTACCAGGAAACTTAGTGGAATTTACACTTGGATTCCGCTGAGGAAACTTGAGTGCACAACACAATTTCATCAACGCATATCATTCACATTTCCACTTCAATAAAATCAAGCATCATCATGTTTAATGCATTTTTTATTCATTGCAACTTCTTTTATATAACACTTATACAAGACAGCAATGAAACAAGCATAACATGTTTCCATTCACCCTTAGACTATAACACTTATAATAAAAGGATGATGCATGAATATGATCACTGCATGCAAAATATAACTCCTATATTTCATGATACATGTGCATGCTTTCATGTACTTTCTTCATGCAATATTATAACATTTATAATACATTATGCATGAAAAATTGTATAACCTATGTGTTGGGATTGGTGTCCTAATTCTCCCGGAGTTTCGTTGTTTTGTAAAGATACACATTGTTTGATGAATAAAATAAGTGTTATTTAACTCTGGCATTTACTCATATCCAATAAACAAAACTCCTTGGTTATCTTATATGAACTTAAGCATGTATATGTTATATACAAGTGGATCATGCCTTAAGTGATAACCTAAATAGGTCTGTAGAATAAGGATTAAGGTAGGATACCCAATCCTTGTGACGCTACGGATGTAGCCGGCTTTCTAGAGGTTTGTAAGTGTTTTAAACTACTACAGATGGTAGATCCTGACCATTCATGTGGAGAAGTGGAGCGGGGTGTCCTATACAAAGAGTTTATATAAGACTTGGACCACGAGATGACTAGACTCTGTATATAACGCCGTTAATACTAGAGAAATTCATCTCACCTAAATGACCATAGGTGACACGACCTCAATCCTGAGTGTTTTGGGAACTCCTGTCTTTGAGGGCAGTCCTTTGATTAGTATGGGTGAGAGTGGCCAGATTGCCAACTCAACATGCCTACCTTTTTGGGGACTTGTCTGATCTAGAAGCTAGGAACTCAATCCACAAGATGGAATTCACTCCTTTCTCGAACCAGGGATAAGTAGAGAGATTGCTCCTTTAAGAGCTGATTCCGGGGTTTGAACATAGTGGCCACAGCTTCTCTTTGGAAGAGAAGTCTTAGTCATAGTAGAACTATGACTTATGTTCATTAGAGGGATCAGTGGTACTTAAAGAGACAAATGTAACTACAGGGGCATAACAGTTATTGGCCCAGTTGTACTTACGAGCGATCTGTGAAGGGTTTTTGCACTGCTCATTGGTTAAGATGGACACATAATATATCTGTGGTAAGGAGAGTTCAACTGTCAGCCTTTAATGGAGTGCCTGGCAGTTAACGGATGGTGGATCCTGTGACTAAAGAGTTTAGTCAGTTATTCACGTACCGTTGGAGCTTCGAGCTACAGGTCCATGAGGTCCCTTTGGTAGCTCAATAGGTTCAGTTGAGGATCAGTTCTTGGTGTTAATTTGAAATGTTCAAATTGACAAGAGGTATTTTGATTATATATGATCGGTTTGATGTATGAGATACATCTAGTGGAGGGTTGATGTAAATGAGATTTCCATTAAATACCATAGAATAGAAAAAAAAAACTATGGTTTATATGTTTCATGAGATGATTAAAACTATAGGTTAGAAATATAGTATGATAAGTTGGTTATCATTTATATTTATAATAATA
>NC_052356.1:15479836-15501614 GCF_009727055.1 Benincasa hispida | reverse complement strand
TATAGGTCGATGCCCAATCGTTTAGATAAAGCTAAGCGATCGTCTAGCAAAAGCTATGCGATCAGTTAGTTCATCGTTTATCTCGGTCTGTTGCCTACAGACTCTACATGATCGTTTACCTTGGGCCAGCGATCGTCTAGCAAAATTATGCGATCGTTTAGCTCTACTCTGCACGATCGTTTAGCTCGTCCAACCGTCGTTTAGTAAATCCGAATTTACTTGACGACTTCGTGAGTTTCTTTTTCGCGAGAGAAAACTCAAAACCATTTTCAATCTTTTGTAAAACTCAACTTGAAAATAGGAAAACCATTTTCCTTTTAAACTCATGGTTACCTTGATTCAATAACCACCCACTACTTTGGTTATTTAAAAGAAAAAGAATTAATTATCCAATAATTAATATTATTATAAATATAAATGATAACCTACTTATCATACTATATTTATAACCTGTAGTTTTAATATTTCATCTCATGAAACATATAAACCATAGTTCTTTTTCTGTTCCATGGTATTTAATGTAAATCTCATTTATATCAATCCTTCACTAGATGTATCTCATATATCAAATCGATTATATCATATATAATCAAAATACCTCTTGTCAATTTGAACATTTCAAATAAACACCAAGAACTGATCCTCAAATGAATTCATTAAGCTACCAAGGGGTCCTCATGGACCTGTAGCTCGAAGCTCCAATGGTACGTGAATAACTGACTAAACTCCTTAGTCACGGGATTCACCATCCGTTAACTGCCTGGCACTCCACTAAAAACCGACAGCTGAACTCTCTTTACCACAGATATATTATGTGTCCATCTTAACCAATGAGTAGTGCGAAAACCCTTCTCATATCGCTCGTAAGTACAACTGGGGCAATAACCGTTATGCCCCTATAGTTACATTTGTCTCCTTAATTACCGCTGATCCCTTTAATGAACATAAGTCATAGTCCTACTATGACTGAGTCTTCTCTTCCAAAGAGAAGCTGTGGTCACTATGTTCAAGCCCCGAAATCAACCTTTAAGGGAGCAATCTCTCTACTTATCCCTACTTCGGGAAAGGAATGAATTGCATCTTGTGGATTGAGTTTCCAACTCCCAGATCAGACAAGTTCCCAAAAAGGTAGGCATGTTGAGTTGGCAATTTAGCCATTCTCAACCATACTAATCAAAGGACTGCCCTCAAAGGAAGGAGTTCCCAAAACACTCCGGATTAGGTCGTGTCACCTATGGTCGTTTAGGTGAGATGCAATTCTCTAGTATCAATGGCGTTATATACAGAGTCTAGTCATCTCGTGGTCCAGGTCTTATACAAACTCTTTGTATAGGACATCCCCGCTCCACGTCTCCAAATGAATGGTCAGGATCTACCATCTGTAGTAGTTTACAACACTTGAAAACCTCTATAAATTGGGCCGTATCCGTAGGGTCACCAAGATTAGGTATCCCACCTTAATCCTTATACTACATACCTATTTAGGTTATCACTTAAGGCATGATCCACTTGTATATCACATATACATGCTTAAGTTCACATAAGATAACCAAGGATCTTTGTTCATTGGATATGTGTAAATGCCAGAATTAAATAACACTTATTTTATTCATCGAACAATGTGTATCTTTACAAAACAACGAGACTCTGGGAGATTTAGGACACAATTCCTGACTCGGGAGACTAATGTACAATACAACATAAAAATGTACAATATACAATAAACTAGGGCATATCCCAGTATCATCTCCCACTTGCCCTAGACAAGATGTCGCATGTATCGCAGACCCAGACTTTCTAGGTGACCCTCAAACACTTTAGTCGTGAGGGCCTTTGTAAAGGGATTAACAACGTTGTATCCTGTAAGGATTAGATTCTTATCTCCATATACAAGTTCTTATCTCCATATACAAGTATGTAATCCTTCGTTCTTCGAAGATACTTGAGGATCATCTTGACCGCCATTCAGTGATCAAATCATTATTGGACTGATACCGACTAACAATCCCTACTGCATAGTAAATGTCGGGTTTGGTACACAACATTGCATACATCAAGCTGCCTACAGCAGAAGCATAGGGAATCTGTCTCATCTCCTTAACTTCTTGAGGTGTCTTAGGACATTGATCCTTAGACAGAATGATTCCATGCCTGAAGGGTAAGCAACCCCTTTTGGAATCTTGCATCATGTACCTGATCAACATTTGATCAATGTACGATGCCTGAGACAAGGCTAACCGTTTGTTCTTGCGATCTAGAATAAACTGAATCCCGAGAACATATTGTGCCTTACCTAAATCTTTCATTTGGAACTGGGCAGCTAGCCACTTCTTAATGTCAGTCAGATACCCTACATCATTTCTAATGAGTAGGATATCATCCACATACAGCACCAGGAAAGCTACTGAGTTGTTGATGATCTTCTTGTAAACACAAGGCTCATCAACATTCTCATCAAAGCCAAATGACTTGACAACAATGTCAAATCTGATGTTCCAAGATCGAGATGCTTGTTTCAGCCCATGAATGGACCGATTAAGCTTGCAAACTCTTTGCTCTTGATTTGGAACTATGAACCCCTTTGGTTGAGTTATATAGATGGTCTCCTCAAGATTACCATTAAGAAATGCAGTCTTGACGTCCATTTGCCATATTTCATAATCATAAAATGTGGCTATGGACAGGAGAATTGTGATAGACTTCACCATGACAACATGTGAGAAAGTTTCCTCATAGTCAAATCCCTCAACCTGGGTATAACCCTTTGCCACGAGTCTAGCCTAAAAGGTTTGATCTGTCGGCCTTTTCAACAACTCTTGTTGAACTCTCAGCAGTCTCAGTCTCACACTAGATCTCACGTAAAACGAGCTTACTTCGTGGCTTATGATCCCTCATGTGCTCTTCTTCCAAGAAGATGGCATTAGTGGAAACAAACACTTTGTTCTCACTCGGATGATAGAAGTCTCCTCCTTTCGTTCGCTTCCAACTGATGGAACACGAGACATACGCAGCGGAAAAAGAACCTAATTACACTCTAATTGCTTTTAATGAAAAGGAAATTAGCATGTAATTGAAGGAAAAAACAGTAAATTAAAATGGATAGCATACAACCTTTAAAGCTCCTGAAAAATGCTTTTCCTCGCTGAATCTCGACCCAAACTCTTCCGTACCATCACTAGAGTTGACCTACTATCCTTTGGACTCAAAACCGGGTTGTGGGACCCGATGGATGAAGAAAACCGAGAGAGAGAAAGAGATGTAAAAAGAAATGGAATTTGGTTTGAAATTTTTCCTCCAAGAAGTGATTTTTCCAGCTCAAATTTAGAAAAAAATTTGGAAAAATGGCCAAAAGTTTTTAATCCAAATTTAAAGCCCATATTTATAGAAAAGAGCCATGCAAAAATTGCATGAAATCAATTCATAAAAATCTAACACCTAGAATCCACTAAGTAGGCTTAATGTCTCCACTATAAGCCAACACCTAGCCCACTATTTTGTTAGTGGAATTATCCAACAAAAGTTTGGATTTTTCCACTAACTTTAGTCAAAGGGAAAAATAGTCAATTTGTCAACGTCAAACTTTGACCAAAAAGTCAACATTTTGAATTTTTATGATTTTTCCGTGTTGATAAATTTTGACCTCCTGAGCATGAATCCGCATTCATTTCTTCAAAATTCAAATCACATTTGAATATAAGGTGGTCAAAGTTTAACTTTTCAAAGTAAAAAATCAACTCTTTGACTTTTTACATATTTGACCATTTTCATTATTTTCGAGCTTCCGAATATGAACGTATTCATATTCTTGATATTTAAATCACATTTAAATATTAAAGTTGTATCTCTAAACTGAAAAACCGACCACTATATCACATATACTTGTCGATTTCTCTCTCTTTACCTAATTTGAACGAATTATTCTATCATACTGTTCTAAGTTTATTCCATATGAGCTAGTAGGAAAACCTAATAGACCTACAGATCAAGGGCTCCAACAATCTGAGATTAACTGGTAAAACTCTTTAACCCAATTAATCAACATTCGTTAACTAACGGATGATTCCACTATAGTCTCGTAGTTTCACTCCCCTCACTATAGATATATTTTTGTCCATTTGATATAACCATGATAGTAAAATAATCCTTCACAAGTTGTTCGTAATCTCAGCTGGGTCATAAAAACCGTTTTACCCCAAAGACTACATCTTATTCCTTAAGTTTCACTGATCCTCTAATGAATAATTGGTTTAAGGTCCAACCTATAAACCAAATCCCTCTCGGGCCAAGGAGAGGGTGGGGCCCTTTGTTCAAGACCTGGATTCAGTACTAAAGGGAACAACCTATCTACTATCCCTATAACAGGTAGGAGTGAGTTCTATCTTGCACCCTATGTTCCCAGCTATCCACATGATTTTACCCCTGAAATGGGAGGCTTATTGGGCCAGTGATAATGAGCTGCTCTCACCTATGCAGATCTAAGGATAATTCCGAGTGAACAGAAATTCATAGTTAGCTCAGGATTAAGATTAAGTTACCTAGGTCATCAGGAATAAGCAGTTTTATACATAAAACGGCATTCAGAACGTAAAAAGTGACTATTTCATGGTTCAGTCTTATACAAACTCATTGCATAGGATCCCCCCACTCATATATCTCTATATGAACGATTCAGGATCACATTGTTTGTTCTAACTACAAAGTGGGCCGCATCCATAGTGTCCCCAGAACAAGGCGTCCAACCTCATTCATATACTATAGGCCATTTTGGCTATATATTTGAACTTGATCCACATTATGTCACTACATAAAGTTTAAACTACATTAAATAGCCTCAGGACCTTAGTTTATTGGATTCAAGATTACAATTTCAATAACAACTTTATCGAAAAACAAAACAAAATATGTTTATTAATTTACAAACTATGAGTTTTAGGACATAAAATCCAACACCAACTTCTTTGGATTAGTCACAAGCACATGTGTCGGACAACCCCAAATTCTGAAGTGGCGTAAACTACCTTTACGGCCTCTCCATAACTCAAAAGGTGTTTCAGAAATACTTTTCAAGGGAACATTGTTTAGGATATAACATGCAGTTTGCATTGCATAACCCCAAAACGAGTCTGGAAGATGAGCATAACTCATCATAGACCGAACCATGTCCAACAAGGTACTATTTCTCCTTTCTGATACACCATTTTGCTGAGGTGTACCAGGGGCCGAGAGTTGGGACGCAATCCCATGTTCTATCATATAGTTATGGAATTGGAGGTTCATATACTCTCCACCACGATCAGATTGTAGTGTTTTTATCTTCTTACCTAACAAGTTTTCAACTTCAGCCTTATACTCCTTGAACTTATCAAGGGCTTTAGACTTATGTTGCATTAGGAAGACATACCCAAACCTTGAATAATCATCTATAAAAGAGATGAAATATTCATATCCACCTCGAGCTCTAACATTCATCGGACCATAAAGGTCTGAATGTATAAACTCCAAGGTTTCCTTGGCTCTGTAACCTTCTCCAGTAAAAGGTCGTTTGGTCATCTTCCCTTCATGGCATGATTCACATACCGGCAATGAGTTTTTTTCTAAACTCTTTAGAAGTCCACTTTGCACCAACTTCTTAATCCTATTGAGGTTGATGTGACCTAACTTCAGATGCCAAAGATGGGCGTTTTCCTTTGGAGAAACCTTTGGTCTTTTAGCTGTTGTTGCGTACTGAAGATTTTAGTGTTAAACAAGGCTTTTATGATTAACAGCCTTAGTACATATAAGTTATTTTCCATTGAACCATAACCAATCTCCATTCCATTCTTGAAAATAAACACTTTATTCTCAGAAAAGGAGATGGTGTAGTGTTGTTCAATGAGACAAGAAACCGAGATTAAGTTCCTCTTAATATGAGGAACTACAAAAACATTATCCAGTAACAGATAATGCTTCTTGTCAACAAATAACTTCAGCATACCTACAGCAACAGCTAAAACAACCTCACCAGTACCGACTCGAAGAGTCATCTCTCCCTGTGGAAACGTTTTCCAGGAACTGTATTAATTCCTCCAATTAATGTATCTAATACATCACACCAATTATGTCATATATAATTGAATTTCCTCTTGTTAATTTGAACACTTCAAATCAACCCCAAAATCTAATTCTCAACTTCAACCCATTGAGCTACCAAGGGGACCTTATGAACCTGTAGCTTGAAGCTCCAACCGTACGTGAATAGCTAACTAAACTCTTTAGTCAGAGATCCACCATCCATTAACTACCGGGCACTCCACTAAAGATCGACAGCTGCACTTTTCTCAGTACAGATATATTTCCGTGTCCATATAACCAATCAACAGTGCGATAACTCTTCACAAGTCGCTCGTAAGTATAGTTGAGCCAATTTGCCATTTTGCCTCTATAGTTACATCTAACTCCTTAAGTACTACTGATTCCTCTAATGAACAATAATTCATATATCTATTACGACTGAGTCCTCTCTTCCAAAGAGGGTGTGGCCATTATGTTCAAGACCCAGAATCAGCTCTCAAGGGAATAATTTATCTACTTACCCCTACTTTGAGGAAGGAGTGAATTTCGTCTTGTGTAACTGAGTTCCTAGCTCCCCAATCAGATGAATTCCCAAAATGGTAGGCTTCTTGAGTTGGCAATCTGGCCACTCTCACCCATACTAATCAAAGGATCACCCTCAAAGGCAGGAATTCCCAAAACACTCAGGATTAAGGTCATGTTACCTATGGTCATTTTAGTGAAATATAAGTCTCAATTATCAAGAGACTAATCATCTCGTGGTCCGGTCTTATACAAACTTTTTGTATAGGACACCTCCGCTTGCATGTCTCCGCATGAATGGTCAGGATCAGACCATCTGTAGCATTTCAACAACACTTGTAAATATCTACAAAGCGAGTCGTATCCGTAGTTCACCACGATAAAGTATCCCTTATTTATCCTTATACTACAGACCATTTAGGTTATTACTTAAGGCATGATCTACTTGTATGTCTCACATACATGCTTAAGTTTACATAAAATAACCCACGAATCTTAGTTTATTGGATATGAGTAATGCAAATAAAATAACACTTATTTTATTAATAACAATGTTGACAAAAATTTTACAAACTACGAGACTCCGGGAGAATTAAGACACCAATCTCCAACAAATATATCTACAGTGAAGGGAGTGCAACTCTGGGCTTTAATGAAGTGACCCAGTAGTTAACAAATGTGGGTTAATTCGATTAAAGAGTTTAATCAATTAATCTCGATCGTTTTAAGCCATGATTTGCAGGTCCATTAGGTCCCCCTACTAGCTCACAAACGGATTAGCCTTAGAATAGCATGATAAGTTGATTTGAAACGTTCAAATTAGAATTAAAGAAATTAGTAATTATATGTGATATAATTACACGTTTAATTTTGAAATTAAACAGAATTGGAGAATCAATTAATATATTAAATGTGATTTAATATTAATTTCATGAATAGAGATTCTTGGTAGTGAAATTTGTGATTAATTAATTTAATAGTTGATATTAAATTAATTGGAATTAATCAAATTATTTAATTAATTATTAATTATTAATTTTATTAGAAAAATTAATTTGAATTAATTTTTGTAAAATTAATAAATTTTCAATTTTAATTATAAAATTAAAAACTGAAAATGATATTTGATTTTGAAAATGGATTCAAATTAATAGAAAAATGGAAATTTGGGAAAATGGAAAAACCCACCAAAAGTGGCGTTTTTCCACTTTCTAACCGAGCACCTTATTCACTTCTCACTCCCAAAATTAGAGTTGGAGCTGGCAGAATATGATGCAATTGGATTGCATGATATTCCAAGATATATCACATAAGCTTCAAGCTAAAAGACTAACATGCAATTGACTGAATTTGCTGAGAAATTTTGGAGGTTGTCTTTAACCTTGGTAAACCAATGACCTTCTCTCCATTTTTCCCTAATTCAAGCTTTTTTTAAGTCTTATAACTCAATCTAAGGCTCCAAGAGAATAGTAGGGAAGACTTTGTGGTGGTTCATAACCAAAGGAAAGGAGATTGCAGCTAAATATCAAGATTCAAGAGGTTCTTCAAAGGTATGTGTTGAAACCCTCTTGATTCTCTTTAAACACGCTTATTTTGATATCAAAATTAAGGAATTAGAATCCTTAATGATCCTGTTTTCTTCCGCTGCATATAGTTGTATTCCAACATGATACTGCAATAAAATCTTATAGTTTTGATCAGAATGTTGATGAGCCTTGTGTATACAAGAGGATCATCAACAATTCAGTAGCTTTTTTAGTGTTGTATGTAAACGATATCCTACTCATTAGGAATGATGTAGGTCTACTGACTGAAGTTAAGAATTTGCTAATGACCCAATTCCACATGAAAGAGTTGGAAGAGACTCAGTTTGTTCTGGGAATTCAGATCTTTAGAAAATGCAAGAACAAAATGCTAGCTCAGTCTCAAGCATCGTACATTGACAAATGCTCATCAAGTATTCAATGCAGAATTCCAAGAGAGGTTTATTGCCTTTCAGGCATTGAGTTATATTTTCTAAGGAATAGTGTCCTAAGGCAACTCAAGAGGTTGAGGAAATGAGATGGATCTCCTATGCATCCGTTATTGGCAGCCCGATGTATGCAATGTTATGTACTAGACCTGACATCTGCTATGCAGTGGGGATAGTCAGTAGATATCAGTCTAATATAGGATTTGATCACTGGACCGCTGTTAAGAATATCCTTAATGTATATTATCTACAGAGAACAAGGGATTACTTGCTCGTGTATGGTTCTAAGGATCTGATCCTTATAGATTACACGGACATTGTTTCCAAACTGATAAGGATTCTAAAAAATCCATATCAAGATCGGTGTTCACTCTTAATGGAGGGGCAATAGTCTGGAGGAGCACAAGCAAGGGTGCATTGTTGACTCCACCATGGAGGCTAAGTATGTAGTGGCTTGTGAAGCTGCTAAGGAAGCTGGTTGGCTCAGGAAATTCTTGACCGATCTGGAAGTCGTTCCAAATATGTCAAAGCCCATCACACTTTATTGTGATAATAGTGGTGTTGTGGCTAATTTTCGAGAGACTAGAAGTCATAAGTGCGGGAAGCACATAAAGCGGAAGTATCATCTCATCTGAGATATTGTGCATCAAGGGGACGTAATCGTCACGCAGATAGCTTCGGAACACAACATTACTGATCCATTTACAAAGGCCCTCACGGCTAAGGTGTTTAAGGGTCACTTGCAGAGTATGGGTCTATAGGACATGCCACGTTTAGACTAGGGCAAGTTCGTTTTGAGTCACCCTGTTCGTTGCATGCATGTGTTATTATCAATTTCTTATATCTTCAGTCATACAGTTGTATATTCTAAAGGCAACCTCATGAAGCAAATAAAATATGGACAATAAAACAAAAATAAACGATTTATAAGAATTTCATTTCATACAAAAAAAAAAAGTTAGAAATATGTAACATGATTTTAAGTGAAAGAAAATAATGGGGTTGGGGTTCCACATTCACTAAACTAAAAAAAAAAAAAAACAAAAAAACAAAAAATGTTAAAGCCCCAGACGCCTCCATTCCTCAAGCACCAAAAGAAGAAGAACCTACCCTCGTAAGAATCACTGGATATGAGCATAAGTGTGCATTTACGGTTCTTCTTCTGGACCTTCATGCCACTTAGTTCTTCTCTAGCAGTCGCTTCTTCCCCATGTAACGACCCAACTCCCTAGGACTTAAACTAGGCTGTTACTATAGACATGCATGCATATAATCCAAATTGACATCTTTTCCTGACTTAATAAAAACAAATAAATATCACAAAATAATTAACTTTAAAAGTAAATAACTAAAGTTCATTTAATAGGGTACCCTTAAAACCATAAAACAAAACTAAGAATTTGTCTATAAAGTTTTAAAGCCCAAATACCAAAACTCTAAGTTCAAACATGAAGATTAGAAATTTTAAAACATTAAATCCTGAAAAATATGAGCAAAAGCATATGACTAATCCCAGTAGCTCGATCATGGATTTTGCTTGTCATTCGCCAAGATATTCTTACCCTTACCTGAAAAATAAACATGAGAAAGAATGAGTATAAAATACTCAGTAAGTAACCTCACTACCGGGATCAGGCTAAGCATTTATGTCCTCTAGATGTCACTCTCTAGTGGGACATGCATAATCCTCTATTTTCCATGGGAAGGCTAACTAGTGGATAATTGAACCCACTCTATTGTAAGTGAGATATACCCACAAACCTCTGATAAATCCCAAAAGAAACACAAATCTCAAGCAAAGTCCTGAAGGAGATCACCACCTCTGATGAATCCCGAAAGAAATGCAAATACCCAGAAGGAGATCACCACCGCTAGTGAATCTCGAAGGAAACACAAACCTCTGGTGAATCCCAAAGGAAAAACAAACCTCTGGTAAAATCCCGGAGGAGATCACCACCTATGGTGAAAATCTAATTATGGGTAGGGATAACTATCACTTCATAGACATAACATGCATCATAAAACATAGTCCCACAACATACAAATACATATCATCGTGCTCAATGTCTATTTAGAAAATCATATAAACATAATAATTTGGCTCATGCTTACACCCATAACATGCTTTTATACACAATAAGACCAACTTGTTTTTCTTCATGCATCTCGATGCAAACAGACTTAGAATCCTCAAAACCATTATTAAATTTATCGCTTAATATAGAGGCGGTTCCAGTAGTAAGATTACTTACCTCAAAACTAACTCCAAATAAATTCAAGTGAGCTTATCATCTCCTTTCCAAACAAGACCTTAAAACAATACCTAAAATAATAAACCCAAATTTTAAATTAAACCTTTGAAGTCCAAGTCCAATTCATCCAAAAGTCTCTAATTTTACTTACTGAAAAATGTAGCTTGGTCCAAAATTGGGTCCCAAACCCAATTATGTTGGCCAACCAAACTTAATCCTTCACAATGCCGGAAAACACGCTTCAACCTTAAAATTTCTCTAAAGCTCGAATCTATGGCAAGACATAAAGGATATTGTCAAATTTGGCCAAATTCAAATGGATACTAAAAATATTCAAAGAAAAACCATAAAACTCAAATCGTGCCGCAAAATCAACTTTTTCGATGAGGCACGGAAAAATCTAGCAGCGAGAAAGATTGGATTAGGCGGACGAATGTTAGTGGTTGGAGGCAGTTGGGCTAAACTGTTGGGTTTTATGTCATAAAACTCGTAGTTCTGTAAACAATAGAACTTATTCTGAAAATTCAATAAGTTATTGAATAGATGTTTTGCTTAATAGAAATCCAATAAGCCTAAGAGTTCCTTGACTATTACATGAGTACTTGAACTTTATGGTGGAGACATAAAAATGGATCAGGTTCGAGTAAATAATCAAAATAATCTATAGTATATAAATAAGGTTGGGTGCCTTATTCTGGTAACACTATTGGATGCAGCCTACTCTGTAGTTGTTACAAAGAGTTATAAAGTACTACAAACAATGTGATCCTAATTCGTACATGTTATGACATGAGGAGTAGGGGAATCCCTGTGCAAAAGGGTTTATACAAGATCAGACCATGAAATCAATCACTTTTACTTTATAACGTTGTTTACTATTTAAGACTGACTATTTCAAAGTGGTGACCTAGGTAACTTGACCTTAATCCTGAGTTAACTATGAACTTTTGTTTATTCGGGATTATCCATAGATTTGCATAGGTAAGGGTTGGCTCAACAGCGTTGGCTCAATAAACTCCCATTTCAGGGGTAGACGGGATAGATAGATGGGGACATAGGGTGCAAGAAGGAATTCACTCTTACCCGTTGTTAGGGATAGTAGAGAGGTTGCTCTCTTAAGTACTAATTTTGGGTCTTGAACAAGAGGCCCCCACCCTCTCATTGGCCCGAAAGGGACAAGGTTTGTTGACTGAATCACAAATCAATTGTTTATTAGAGGATTAGTGGGACTTAAGAAACAAGAGATAGTCTCAGGGGTAAAACAGAGATTTAACCCGGCCGTTATTACGAACAACCTGTGAAGGGTTAACTTACTAATCAGGTTATATCGAGTGAACATAATATATCTACAGTGAGGGGAGTTCAACTATGGGTTTTAAAGGAGTGACCCATTAGTTAACGAATGAGGGTTAATGTAGTCTAATGAGTTTAGCCAATTAATCTCGGATCGTTGAAGCCCATAATCTGTAGGTCCACGAGGTCCCCCTACTAGCTCATAAATGGATTAGATTTAGAGTAACGTGATAAGTTAATTTGAAACGTTCAAATTAGAATTAGAGGAATTAGTAATTATATGAGATATTTACATGTTTAATTTTAAGAATTAAACAGAATTGGAGAATTAATATTTAAATATGATTTAAATATATGAAGGTGGATTTGTGTAAAATTAATTTAATATTTGATATTAAATTAATTATAATTATTTTAATTGTTTAAATAATTATTTATTAATTTTATTAGAAAAATAATTTAAGAAATTAATTTATAAAATTAATATTTTTTATTTTTGAAATCAAATTGTTTTTCTAAAATCAAATTTGGAATTTGAAAATGGAAAAATGGAATTTTCCATTACATCTTCATAGTTGCTTACCGATAACCCATCATTTTAAGACTTTAATTACTCCAAGAATGAGCTGTATCTCATGTAGCCATTTTCTTTGCATGATTGTCTACAATATATTGGGAAGATTGGTGTGAATTTGAGAAATGCAATAGATAGAATTTTGCTAAAAATTCGGGTTGAAGAAGGAGTTCTTCGAGTGGGTTGATGTTGTGTGTTATTCTCCAAGTTTCCTTGATTCAAGCTTATTTTGAGTCTCACAACTCAATCTAGAGCACCAAGAGAATAGTTGGAAAGATCTTGTGGTGGTCTATTACGAGATTTGCAGAGATTTGCAGATGGAAACCGAGATTTCAAGAGTTCTACAAAGGTATGACTTAACCCATTTATTTCCGCAAGAGCATGCTTTATATTCTGCTAAAATTAATGAATTAGAGTGTTTAATGATCCTTGTAACTTCTACTACTTGCTAATACAATCCAACATAAATGACATGGTGGTGAAATAGAAACAGGGCTAGAGTCGATGGCTAGGTTTCAGTCAGTAGCTAAGCGAATGAGGAAAGGTGGCGGGAGTCAGTAGCGCTAAGGCTGGCTTGGGTAGATGGCCCTGGACGGAGCTAGCTAGTGACAGGAAGGCAGCACGATGAAGGCTGCTAGTGTTGCGATTGATGTCCTAAAATCTCATGTCCTATAATTTGTAAATAGCTTGTACGAACGTTTGTGTTGTATAGTACATGATATTTACTTCATATCTTGTTTTTTGCTCAATTGTATGT
This sequence comes from Benincasa hispida, assembly GCF_009727055.1. Classification (NCBI taxonomy): domain Eukaryota; kingdom Viridiplantae; phylum Streptophyta; class Magnoliopsida; order Cucurbitales; family Cucurbitaceae; genus Benincasa; species Benincasa hispida. Next base: position 15,488,193 of record NC_052356.1, on the reverse strand, counting down.
TTTATTTGTTTTAACACAAACCAATAAACTTAAAATCCCTAGTTATATGTATGTAACTTAAGCATGTATATGGTGACATACAAGTGGATCATGTCTTGAGTGATAACAAAAATGGTCTGTAGTATATGGATATAGGAGGAAAACCTTATCCCGATAACGTTACGGATGCGACCCGCTTTGTGGAATGGTCACAAGTGTTATGACTTGTCACAGATGGTCTAATCCTGATCATTCGTGTTGGGGACATGCGAGCAGGGCATTCAGAGTTTGTATAAGACTTGACCACGAAGTGTTAACGTCTCGTTATATAACACCGTTCATAATAGAGACTTCACTTCACTAGGATGACTATAGGTAACATGACCTCAATCCTGAATGAGTTGGGAACTCCTGCAATTGAGGGTGGTCCTTTGATTTGTATGGGTGCGAGTGGCCAGGTTGCCGATTCAAACTTACCATTTTGGGAATTCATCTGATTTGGGAGCTGGGAACTCAGCTACACAAGATAGAATTCTCTCCTTCCCTAAGGCAAGGGCAAGTAGATAGATAGCTTCTTTAAGAGTTGATTCCAGGGCTTGAACGAGAAGGCACCACATAACTTCTCTTGGCCCGAGATGTTTACACATAGTTGGACTATGTTGTATTATTCATTAGAGAAATCAGTGGTACTTAAGGAGTGAGATATAACTACAGGGGCAAAACGGTAAATTGGCCCAGCTGTACTTACGAGCATCTGTGAAAGGCCATCGTACTCATGATTGGTTATATCTGATGGACACAGAAATATATCTGTGGTAAGAAGAGTTCAGCTATTGGTCTTTATTGGAATGTCTGACGGTTAACGGATGGTGGATCTCGTGGCTAAAGAGTTTAGTCAGCTATTCATGGACCGTTGGAGCTTCGAGCCATAAATCCATTGGGTCTCCTAGGCAGCTTGGATAAAGTCGAGAATCAGTATTTGGGTTAATTTGAATGTTCAAATTGACAAAAAGAAGTTCGATTATATATAATATAATTAGATTGGTTAATTATATATGATATAATTGGCTAAATGTATGAGATACATTATTTTGGAGGAAATTAGATATAAATATGATTTATATCAAGTAGAGAAAAAATTATTATAGTAGATATGTGATATCAAACTATAGGGTAAGAATATAATATGATTATATTTATTAATAATTTAATTAGTTAATTATATGATAATTGACCTAAAATTTCTCTTGGACGTGCGTTAGTGGGAGTAGCCGCTTCGGTTATGGTAACCGAAGAATAAAATGAAAAAGTTTCATTTTACATAGGTTCGAAAAAAATTGGCATCGGTATGGAAACGTAAACGATTGCATAGTCGAGAGCCTATATGATAGTCGCTCAGCGCCTAAACGATCGCACATCTCGCACCTAAACGACCACATGCTAGTTCTTAAACGATCGCTGAGCTTTTCAAAACAATCGCATAGTGTGCCGTGTTTTCTAAACGATCGTCCACATTTTACTAAACGATCGTTTAGTAAACTTACACGATCATGTAGCTTCTTCTAAACAATAAGCATTTAGCTATACGATAGCTTCCTTTTCTCTCCCACTTGCTTATCGTCTACACGATTTGTTCTTCCTCTTACCTCTACCAAACTCACCAAAGACCATACTTTGGGTTCTCACTCCGAGAATACCTAGGGCTCCATTTTGGTGGTGTTGTCCCCGCTATTGTTCACTTATTCGTGATAGTTCGTGTTGTTGCAAACGACTTGTTTGCTGGGTGATAGAGATCGCGTAGAGATCTTCAGGTGCATCAGAGTTTCAAACTTGAAGAGGGTCTTCAACTGGTATGAGATCTCTTTCCCTTTGTTTTTTTATTGTTCAAAGCATGCCGTTAATTACTGTTTGTTTGCATAAGTGTATATTAAAATGTATATGTTGTATTTCGGTCATGGTGAAATCGGAAAGATCCGAACACGCTCATAGATGCTCTTCGTCAAAAGATCCTTCAACTAGGGTTAGGTGTTGGTGTTGGCGAAGCGAAAAAGGAGGGGAAAAAAACAGGGAGCCTGACACGTGAAGGAACTTTTATCATAGAGTACCTCTAAGCGGAAGTAAGATCGTTCCAAATTCATTGTGACAGAAACACCGCATTCACAAACAAATATACAAGTTATGCATCGAACAAAAAATTATGGCATGCTTTAAACTATTAAACAACAAAGGGACGAGACACATACCAGTTGAAAAACTTTTCTTCTTTGAACTCTTTCTCTCGTCAAGCCAGCAACTCTCGCTGTCGCTGAGATCATCAAGCCTATCGTCCACTAAATCTCACTATCGTCTACCACCAAATGGACTTCTCACGAACAAGAACAAAGGAGGACACAACCACTCGGAAACCTCGGTATTCTCGAAGTGAGAATCTAGGAGGTGTGGGCTCTGTTGGATTTGGTAGAGAGAAGGAGAAAGGAACGATCGTTTACCACAACCAAGCAAGTGAGAGATATCTGAAGTCTATCATATAGACAATTGCTTGATCGTTTAGTAAAAGGTGCACGATCGTGTAGTAAAAGGGGCTTGATCGCTAAGACGATCGTTTAGGTAAATCGTTCCGTGCGTGCGATCATTTAGAAAATATTATGCGATCGTTTAGGTAAGCTGCGCGTGTACACGATCATTTAGTAAACTTTAAGCTATTGTATATGCTCTCGTTTGCTAGGCGATGGGCAGTGTACTAATTCATGTAGTGATTATCTTATTTCTTTAAAAAAGAAAACTATTTTCATTTTATCCTTCAGTTACGAAAATTGATTGCAACCTCCCACTATCTCATTCGATTACGGAGAAAAAATCGCCAACAATTATCTCATAATTATTTAATTAAAAAATAAATATAATTATATTATATTTATAACCTATGGTTTAGTATCACATCATATGCAACATATGAACCATAGTCCTTTTCTCCTCCACTAGATATAAATCATATTTATATCATTTTCCTCAAATTAATGTATCTCATACATCATGTCAACTATATCATATATAATTGACCAGTTCAATCATATCATATATAATCGAACTCCCTCTTGTCAATTTGAACAGTTCAAACTGATCCAAAAAACTGATTCTCAACTTGAGTCCATTGAGCTACCAATGGGACCTTATGAACCTATGGCCCGAAGGTCCAACGGTACGTGAATAGCTAACTAAACTCTTTAGCCACGAGATCCACCATCCATTAATTGCCAGGCATTCTACTAAAGACCGACAGTTGCACTCTTCTCACCACCTATATATTTTTGTGTCCATCGAATATAACCAACCAACAGTACGAAACCCTTCACAGATGCTCGTAAGTACAATTGGGTCAATTTATCGTTTTGCCCCTATAGGTACATCTAACTTCTTAAGTACCACTGATCCCTCTAATGAACAATACAACATAGTCCTGTTATGTGTGGACACCTCTCGAGCCATGAGAAGGTGTGTGGCGCCACATCATTCAAGCCCCGGAATCAGCCCTTAAGGGAACAATCTATCTACTTACTCGTGCTTTAGGGAAGGAGTGAATTCTATCTTGTGTAGCTGAGTTCTTAGCTCCCAGATCAGACGAATCCTCAAAGTGGTAGGTTTGAGTTGGCAATCTGACCACTCGCACCCATGCAAATCAAAGGACCACCCTCAAAGTCAAGAGTTCCCAACTCACTCAGGATTGATATCATATTACTTATGGTCATCCTAGTGAAGTGAAGTCTCTGTCATGAACGGCGTTATATAACGAAACTATAACACTTCGTGGTCCAGTCTTATACAAACTCCTTTGTATAGGACGCCCTCGCTCGCATGTCTCCATATGAATGATTAGGATCAGACCATCTGTAGCAAGTCACAATATTTATAACTATTCTACAAAGCGGGCCACATCCTTACGTTACCAGAATAAGATTTCCCTCCTATATTCATATACTACAGACCATTTTGGTTATCACTTAAGGTATGATCCACCTGTATGTCTCCACATACATGCTTAAATTACAACGATAACCAAGTATCTTAGTTTATTAGTTTGTGATAAAGCAATTAAAACATCTAATGTTTCATAGACAATAGTGAAGAAAATATCATATATTACTACATCACAAGCGTTTGTTCAATACAGTGTTTACAAACTACAGGACCCAACAAGAGTTTACGGCATCAATCCCAACAACACGTTCGTGCACGAGAGAGAAAGAGAATTTTTTTCCTTTTTTTTCCCTCTATTTTCTAATTTTCTCTTTTCTTTTCCTTTTCTTTTAAACACTTAAACCCTAACCCACCACTTATTTATAGAAACTCAAACCCCTCCCTTTTCATTCTCAATTTCCAAAAATCCAAGTCCTTTTTTTGGATTTTAAATTTCAATTCTTTTGGGAAAATAATTTCAATTCAATTGATTTAATTCTAACTATCTTCTCCAAATTATAAAAGCAACCCAAATCTCCCAATTTTAATTCAATTTTTCAAATTAAATTAAACTTAAAGTAAATCTCAAATTCTCCTAAATTTAAAACTTAAATTCCAAAATTCTTTGCTAAACAAAATTTAAAATTGAATTATCCTTTCCCAATAATTCAATTTAACATCAAAATTCAAAATAATTCTCAAATATTACAAAAAAAAAAAAATTAAATTACATAAAAGTTTGGGATGTCACACCCCACCTCTTTCACCTTCCCCTTACCTTTTCGATTGCGATCAGTTGACCGGTAGCAATGATGCCTCGTGGGAGGATGGTTGGTTCACATTATCAACTTATCGACTTACAGATATCGACTTACTGCTATTAAACAATAGGGATAGGACGAAACATCAAACAACATTCATATCGACGGACGAACGATATTATTGTAGGTAAGTAGAACCAAATCATATAGTAAATCAGGTCATGTCGATAATAGTGATGATAAACGAAGGCCTTACTGACTCACTTATGAACAGGCTAATGGCACCTTATTAATACTAGAGAAGTAGTGGCAGCAAACAAGCAAGTTTGAATAAATGAATCGGTAGGACGTATACATTTATTGTAACCCTAACTATAGTTGTTTGAACATGTAATGAAGACAACAACAATGTAAAACGAAGTAAAAAACAAGTTTAATGGCAGAAAATGTTCAACTTACAGATGGGCGAGAGAATAAACTGCTCTAAGGAACACTAGGAAATGGAAGTACAGAGTTGAAGCTCGACAAAGCGAAGAGGAATGGTCTCAAACGGTCAATAGATTGTTTGAAATGCTCGTTAATGGGCGTGTTATTGATCGGAAAACTTTTGATGAGGGTAATTAGTCTTTTTAATTTTACATTTCAATTAGTAATGTGGAATAAACTACCTCAAAGACAGTGACACTGCTTTTGAAAAATTTGATGAGTAAACACCAACAAACACAATAAAATCATGGGATTTTTACATAAGAAACCTATCTTTGGCCGTATAATTTCATAAATGTCTTTAAATTTGATATTTTTTTTTTAAAAAAAAGGACTTTTAGTGTTATTTTTGGATAGTTTTACCCCTTTTTATATTTATTTATATTTGTTTTATATTTTTTTCCTATTTTCAAAGCTACTTTAATGATGGAGAGAAAAAATATATTTATTATAAAGAGATAAAATACATTTATTATAAAGAGAGAAATGCATTTAATTAGTTTTTTCCATTTATCAATTGGAGAGAGAAAATGCATTTATTTTAATTTTTTTCTATTTTCCAATTTGAACAAAATGCATTTAATGAAATTTTATTTTCTATTTATGTTGGTTTTCACATATTAATTTATTGAGTTTTTTTTTTTTTACAGATTAATAGTTATTTTAAATATACCTTAGAACTTTTTTACGGATTCATGATTATTTTAAATATACCTTAGAACATTTTGTTAGGTATTTGAAAATATTCTAACTAATATATGAAATATATTATATTTTATAAATTAGATATTGACTCAATGTTTGACATAAATCACAGTATAAACCACTATATGAAATATACCATAGTATATAAATCTTCATAAATTTCATTTACACTACAGTATATATATGATAATACAATAAGTCTAAATAAAAAAAAAACACTCGTTTATATCAAATAAATGAATACATATACCATAGTATATATTAAATTTCCGACAAAAGCTAAAAAAAAATACATATATATCACATTATATGTAAAAAATAGGAAAAAATAAAGTTCATCTTCATATGGGAGTTTATAATATATAACTCTCCATCTTCATCTCTTCTTCTTCTTTAGCCATGGCCGCCACGAATCTCTCTCCTCATCGTCGTCAATCAGATTTGGTCGCCCCGTCGTGCCGTCGATCGAATCTGCTCATCCCGTCACCATCGATTTGCCCCATGTTGTCCGCGCCATCGATTCGTCCCAAGTTGTTCGTGTTGAGCCATCAATTCGCCCCACGCAATCGTCTACCGCTTGCATCTCAACCGCTGGAAGGAGAAAAGAGAGGGAGGGGGAAAATTGATGTGAATTATGGGGAGAGAATATGAAATATATTATTGGGGATAGAGAATATATGCAGGGGGAGAGAGAGTATGCATGGAGGAGAGAAAAATAAATATATATATATATATATGTGTGTGTGTGTGTGGGCTAAATTCTGGTATTAGTGAAAATAGAGAGGCCAATAGATTTTTTTTTTTTTGAAAAAAAAATGAAATAGTTCAAGATATTAACATAATATGTATCTATTCTTTAGGTCTTTTATGTAGAAATCTCTAAAATCATTTTACCTGTCATTCCAATTGATGGTCCAATTGGAATCACCCCAGGTTACACCCTTTTTCATCCACCAAAGTAAACATGGTGTAGGTGTAATAGATTGAGGACAAAAAAGTAATTCGAACCTAATATTTGTGTAGTTAAAAATTCCACTTAAATATTCTTGTAAATAATGAAAAAGTTGAACGTAATTGAAATATAGTCTTTATTAGAGTCTCATGTGTTGTTATATCTATCATTAACTTATATTATGAGTTGGTTTCAATTATAACCATTAAAAATTTCATTTTACTTATAAATTATTAGCAAAAAAACGTATATATGCTTATGAAAACAAATCTAAACACGTACATACATTAATTTTAAAAAAAAACCAACCAAAAAAAACGAACAAAAAAAAAGAGGACAGTGCTTATGTGAACCATGCTCGTTGTAAATCTTCATCCAATAAGCCCGCAGTCTCCCATTTTTGTTCCTTTGTTTATGGTTTTTTGGATACCTCTGGCTCTAAACCTCACATATACTTCTCCTATGTGATTAGATTTATTCGTTTAAGCAACAAATAAATAAACAAAATCAATTTAGTCAATAAATTTAACGGCAGAAGCCTTCAAAAGTTGTTGGGAAAAAAATCTTTATTCAAATGTTTAAATGGAAATTTTCAAAATTTTAGGATATAATCGAAACCAACTCTCAATAGTTCACGAATATTTTTGATAACTTATGACATGAGATTCAAACCAAATGGCCTAATTTTCTATGAATATAAATATCTTCCAAACAAAATGGGATTGCGGATAATGTTACTAAAACAATGGGGACAATATTCTAAAGTCATCCCAAATAAAAAAGAAAGTTCATATTTTTATGATGAAAAGAATGGTTACACTGCAGGCTAACTATTATTTCTCTACCATTGGTTTGCTTTTACTATCAGAAAATTGTGAGCACAAACGCAGCTCAACTGTGTCTGTCCAAAAACTTCTCTATCAAGACTGAGAATGCAGCAAAGCCTGCACAACCAGCACAAGCTGCCTTTGGGCCACCTGAGATAAAGACCACTTAAGATGAGATATGGCATCTTGGGATGAACACGAGAAGCGCATTAAAAACGATAATCAACGTTGTTAAAATAAAGACAATCTCAGTTAACACAGCCATTTATGTTATTCTGGCAATCATTCATTCTTGAAACATTGCTCAATAGATAAAATAATGGTAAGAGGCTAAAGAGATTGTCACTAAGTTGCATAACTATGTAAAGTTAAAAGCAGGAACTACTGACCAGATTTCCTCTCTTTACTTTCAAATGTCTAAATTTCATCCCTATATTTTCAATAAATCTTAAAAAGAGTCTCACTATTTTTTATTTTTTTTTTGTTAACTTACAAAATATATAAATAAACTAGTCTCGACTATTAAATTCTAGGTAGGTAGCTACCATGATTTTAACTCATTTCATCTAAGCGTTTTATTGTTCAGATGAAAGGCTTGGAGGGAGTCTTCATTCTTCCCTCTACATATTTTAGAAGCATTATTCACATCATGATTTTCGTTATAAAATTAATTATTATTACTACTTTACCAAG
>NC_052356.1:15436894-15479816 GCF_009727055.1 Benincasa hispida | reverse complement strand
CCCCAAAAAAAAAAACACACACACAACAACATTAATAACTTCAAACTAACAATGAGGACTAATTTTAATATTTATGAAAGTACGGGGACAAATTGAACATTTGAAAGTATAATGACTAAAATAAAATGAGATCCAAGGTATAGAGACCCGAATAGAATTTTTACCATCTCTTATTATCCAAAAACCCATTGGAGGTCCATCCCTCATTGTCTAGTCTAAAATACCAAGGCAAGCAACATTAATAACTTCAAACTAAAATAGCTCTTCAATAAATTTAGCTTTGCTCTTGCTAACAGTGGAGGAGCCAAGGAGCGTTAGATGGCAGTTGCTTGCCTTCTACTTCAAATCTTTTAAAATCAGGGAATACTATAAAGGTTCAACAAGAGCATGACCGTGCAAGTTAAGTCAACAAGTACTATACAATATTGCCCAAGTGATAATCAGATGGCGTGCATAGATCATGCTAAAGAGAACTTTCATAGATTGCTCCTAAAGCTTTACCAAAACTCTTCTTGTCCTGTCCTATAATTTTCTCCACATTAAAAATGTATGTGTCTTTGGCTGTATGAGCCAGTGCAAGAATGGCATGCAAAAAAATTGGACACCGACTACCAGTCAAAGAGGAAGCAACTCTGAACCAACCTATCAACCCCCCGACCCTTCTTGTGGTAATTTTTAGGTGGTTCTTTTGTTGGGTGTTTCGCCTATGTTCTTGTATGGTCTCGTCTTTCCCCCCAAGTTTTATCCATCATTGTTTTTGTAGAAGTTGAGATTTCCTTAAACGTGTTGGCAGAGAAAATATTTTAAATTTTTTAAGATATTTGAATCATGGACCAGCCACTGTCAAATGCCATTCACAGGCTGTATGGTCTAACTAGTAGTAAACTTGTATCTGTAAGGCAGTCTGGGTGGGATCACTAACAAAGCTCTTTGTGCTTTAATTTGCATGGAAATTTGAAAGATAGGAAGATTTAGGAATGGAAAATCCTTCGTCTGATGCTGAAAAACTGTAATGTTAGCAGTGAGAATTGAGAAAAACAGGTTAATCAGGAAAAGAAAAGACAAGTATCCAATGAAAGTAAATGTTTCACTTTGGATTTCACTTGGAGGCTTACACAAACGAAGATAAACTTCTCGGGAAAAGACACATATATCCAATGAAGGTAAAACTTTCACTTTGGACTTTACTTGGAGACTTAAACAAAGGACACGACCAGGAAAGGAATCTGCAAAGGTTTGTTTCTCAAATTGCAATTTATTTGCAAGAATATACTGAGAATGCTAGACATTTTATTCTCTCGTCCTTTACCTTTCAGTTGTTGTGGACAAATTTTTGTGCTTCTGAGATGAGCTGGGCTATGCCCTTCTCGACCAAGTATACTCTCCTTGGCAATTCTGTAAGGTAAAAGTATAGCTAGAATGGTTTGACTAAATGCTTCTAAAATTATTCTAAGTGAGGTTGGGCTAAACAGACGTAGGAGAAACTTTCAAGGATCCTCCAACACTTTGGGAGATCACTGCCTTTGTTGCTTCTCTTTGCAGATTCTGTTCAAAACAATTTCGTAATTACTCCCCTCCCATATATAAACAAATTCAGGGCATCTATGAGCAAACTCCATAAATCTTTTACTTTTGCAAAATTTACCCATCAATGAGATTGTTTCTAATCTAAAAATATAGAAAATTTACCAACAAGGCTACTAATTACCAAAGAATTATCAAGCATATTAGCGAATCGTAAAAAATGAAAAGAAAAAGATCAGCACAAGCTAGTGCAGACACAGCAGTGTTATTGATGCCAACCATGAAAAATAAACAGATTATTCCCTGACAACTTAAAAGATGAGATATCAACAAAATGTGATCAGATTCAGAAATTACGGAGATACAACAAATTAGCGAGACAGTTGAACTACTTATGCATACACATTGACAACCTGCCTGTACCTACAAATTTCCTTGTAATGTGACCTAAAAGACAAGAGGTTATGATAGTACTCTTAAAATTCAAGGATGCATATGTAGATAATAGAACATATCTTGTTCAGTAAGATTGTGACTATAATTTCTTCTTGAAAACAATTTAATATAAGATGCACGACCCTTCAGATATTTTAGTTGCAACCAGAATACTGAATGTCTGAATCATCAGATTGTTTCCATAAAGATCTTTACATGGCTAGCTGAAAATTCACACGTATGCAACACTTGTCTGGAAAATAAGGCAAGTACATAGATGGGTAAGAAGACCTACCTTTAGCTGATATTGAACCACCAGTTACACAACCAGCAACTACTGTGTTCGTCATATCATGTTTGGCTCGGGCCTAAGCACATCGATATGGAATTAGATCCCATAAAATAACAGGCACATACTGAGAGGGGTAAATAAAATAAACAACCATGTGCACAAGACACGAAATTGATACCTTTTCTACAACACATTCTGCAGCCGAGAAAATAAAGCCCATAACTGCAAACGCTTTTGCAGAACCCCAACTCCGTCGTCCCATCTGTTTTGCAGTATAAACAAATTGCTGTTTAGCAGTCATCTCGTCTTGCATCAGTGGATTATCCAATGCCCCCAAAAATAATCCCATGAACAATCCAAGCCCACCGCCTGCATACATTTCAGAACAGAAAGTACCTCCTAGTCAGGGAGAAAAGTAAATAACTAATAATAACTCAAATATTATTATTAAGGCAGCATACACAACCTGCATACAGTTGGTTGTTCCAGTAAACTAACAATGTTTATATAAGAAAGATTAAGCCTCTCGATCTTAATCCATATACTGCCCAGACCGAAACTACATAAATCTATCTCATTTAAAAACCAAAATAGGAACGATTCAACGTAACATTAAAGCATCATATTGAGAAAGTGGCAGAGTTACCACTGTTGTAATCGATCAAAAGAATGAAGATTCGTTTGGCTAATGCGAGAGAAACTAGAGCAGAGTACGTGAGTGAGAATGCCGAGGAGAATTTACAAAAGAAAAGCAAAAAGAAAATTGGGTGACCTACCCATGACTCCACTAACAACGCTGCGAACTGCACAGTTGTTCCAAATATCTTGGCCGCGAATCTCTTCGAGTGTAGGCATCCTTATAGGCTCAATTGGAGGGTTCTCCGAGTCATTGGAGGTGGGTGGATCGAGAGAAGATCTATCTCCAGAAGTGGAAGCCATTGAAGTGGAATGAAAGGAAAAACAAAAGGTTGAAGAACCGAGATAGAGTGGGAGAGCAAAAAAATCGGGGAATCTGAACGAGACAGAGAAACTTGGAGAAAGGTGAGGGCCTGCTGGGAGTGGGAGGGAAACACGGTTTTCTTTCTTTCTTTTTTTTTTTTTTTTTTTTTTTACGGATGGCCAATTTTGGGAAGTCAAATGAAAAATGGGTCCTTTTTAAATGGAATGAAAATGGGTATTCTGCTTATATCAGCACTTGTGAATTTACCGATCTTGAAAACCATTCCTACATTATAATTTACAAGTTTTCTTGATACTTAATACTTGAACTTGATTCTCGATATTTGATACTCTACGCTCTATGCTCTATGCTATATATTAGTTATATGTTACTTGATGTTTGGTACTCGATACTCGATGTTTTACTCTCTATGCTATATACTAGCTACATGCTATTCGATCCTCGATATTCTACGCTTTATACTCGATTCAGAAGTTCACTTGATGTTCAATGCTCTAATGCTCTATACTCTACGTTTGATGCTCGATGCAAAGAAACGCAAAAAAAAAAATGCAGAAAAAAAACAGAAGAAGAAGAAATGCAAGAAAAAAGATAGAAGTAGGAAAAAAGGGAAAGAAGAAATGCATAAAAAAGAGTCGTAGAAAAAAAAATAAGATGGAAGAAGAAGAAACTCATAAAAAAATGAAAAAAGAAAAAAGAACGCTGCAAAACAAAGAAATAGAATAAGCATGCATTTTGGGTTAAGAGGTAATTTCACACAGTGATGACATAAGCAGAAAACCAAAATTCACTGCTTTTCGAAAAGATACCCATTTTTCATTTTTGCCCTTCATTTTGGGCCATCTATTTTCTTTTTTTGGTTTATAGAGCCTATAACAGGTCAGGTGTTGAGGCCCGCCATTTTCGTTTGCATTGGGTTGTAAGGTAATAACTAACGGCGCATTTGGGGTTTGGACTATCCTAAAATAACCACCTCTTACTACAGTAAATACTATTTATTAATATTCAATTAACTACATTCAACATTATTTCAAAATGGTCATTTTCTATCGTTGTTATTATTTTACATTCATCATTTTCTTATTATTTGGTACAGTGTTTATTATTTTCTTCTCAAACTAAAATAATTTACACCTCAAACACATACTATTACAATCCAAATTAAGATTATCTACACCCCAACACAAACTGTTATAAACCCAACTATTTGTCCCAAACGCCCTCTTAAGTATATAGTAATATTTTTACCGAATTAAAATTTATTAGTAATAAAATCTATGTCGATTGACTTTCTATGGTCTATCACTTCTAATATTGATATAGTCTATCACTGATACTTCGAACGTAAAATCTAAATTTTGTTATATTTACAAATTCTTTTACATTATGTTATATCTACAAATAATTTTAACTTGATAGCTATATATGCAACTGTTCCTATGAATTAATTTGTGTTTGAGTTGTTTAATATGTATTTATGAGATCTATGTTTGAGGTTGAGAGTTGTTTAGAGGTATGGAATTTGTATGTTGGTTTTTTTTTTCTTTTATATATATACAAAAGTTACAAGACCATTTTTTTATAGTAAAAAATTAGGTTATTTCCAAATATATAAAATTAACCAAAATATTTATAAATATAGAAAAATGTCATTGTCTATTGATGATAGACAACTATCATTTGATAGACTGTGATATTTTATTATATTTGTAAATATTTTTATGTTATAGTCGGAGAACGCGCAGCGGAAGTATAACAGATCAATATGCATTCTAATTCATTAATTTTGGCTTTAAATTAAGCATGCTCATAAACTAATAAGAGGGTTTCATGACATACCTTTGTAGAACCACTTGAATCTCGATTCCAGTTGCAAATCTTCTTCAAATCAACTTGTGAACCACCTCATGGCCTTCCATACTATTCTCTTGGTGCCTTAGATTGAATTGTGGGATTCAAAATAAGCTATGGAATTTGGAGAATAAGTCATTACTACACCATGGAAGAAGACCTTCTTCAACCTCAAGTTTTTCAACAAAAACTCAACAAATGCATCAGTTGCATGCCCGATTCTCAAGGCCAATCTTCTCCATTTATTATAAGACTTTCATGCAAAGAAGATTGCTGCATGAAATGCACCTCATACTTGAAAGATTGAATCAAGAAAGGAGTGGAGAATGTGTGAGTTATTAGGATAGAAAGTGGAGATATCCCATTTTTGGGATTTTCCATTTTCAATCTTTTTCAATTTTTGAATTTACAAATTGATTTCCAAAATCAATTTTTTTTTTTTCAAAATTGAAGTCTTTATTAATTTTACAAAATTAATTTGATAATTAATTTTCTAATAAAATTAATAACAATTAATTAATTAAACAATTTTATTGATTATGATTAATTTAATATCAATTATTAAATTAATTTAACAAAAAATCTTCCACCATGAATTCCTACTCATGAATTTAATATTTAAATCATATTTAAATATTAATTGATTCTCCAATTCCGTTTAATTCCAAAATTAAACGCGTAACTATATCACAAATAATTACTAATTCCCTTCATTATAATTTGAACCTTTCAAATTAACTTATCACGTTTTATGAGCTAGTAGGGGGACCTCGTGGACCTACAGATCATGGGCTTCAACGATCCGAGATTAATTGGCTAAACTCTTTACATCGAATTAACTCTTATTCATTAACTATTGGGTCACTCCACTAAAGCCCAAAGTTGCACTCCCCTCACTATAGATATATTATGTTCACTCGATATAACCATGATTAGTAAGTTAACCCTTCACAGGTTGTTTGTAATAACGGTTGGGTCAAATGATTGTTTACCACCGAGATTACCTCTTGTTCCTTAAGTCCCACTGATCCTCTAATGAACAATTAGTTTGTGATCCAGACAACAAACTAAGTCCCTCTCGGGCCAATGAGAGGGTGGGACCCCTTGTTCAAGACCCGGAGTCAGCACTTAAGGGAACAACCTCTCTACTATCCCTGAAAGCGAGTAGGAGTGAATTCCATCTTGCAACCTATGTCCCCAGCTATCTACCCAGTCTTACCCCTGAAATAGAGGTTTATTGAGCCGGCGCTATTAAACCAACTCTCACCTATGCAAATCTAAGAATAATCCTGAATAAACAAGAGTTCATAGTTAGCTCAAGATTAAGGTCAAGTTACCTAGGTCATCACTTTGAAATAGTCAGTCTTAAACAGTAAACAGTGTTATAAGGTAAAAGTGACTAATTTCGTGGTCCGATCTTGTACAAACTTATTGCACAGGACGCCCCCACTCCTCATGTCATAACATGTATGAATTAGGATCACATCGTCTGTAGCACTTTACAACTCCTTGTAACAACTATGAAGTGGGCCGTATCCGATAGTGTTACCAGAATAAGGCACCCAACCTTATTTAGATACTATAAACCATTTTGACTATTTACTCGAACCTGATCCACTTTATGTCTCCACATAAAGTTCAAGTACTCATGTAATAGTCATGAATCTTTTAGTTCATTGGATTTATTTCTAAAACGAAATAAACAATTCATATATTCAATAACAACTTATTGAATTTTCAGAATAAGTTTTATTGTTTACAAACCACGAGTTTTAAGACATAAAACCCAACAAACTCCCACTTAGACTAAAACTCCAGTAGTAACATATATATTTGAATATAGACTGAGTTTTTGAGTTTTAAAAGAGAAATAAAATAAATTAAGGCATTACATACCCATGGTTTACCTTTTGGTATCCCATACCCGATTTTTTCTCTCATTTGCCCTAGGTTATTTACCTGGTAGTCCTAGTCTTACTAGGAGATTCTCATACACTTTAGCTAAGAGAATTGCTATAAAGATGTTAGTGTATAATAGACTTCTTATTAAACTATATGGGGAATTCATTTTATTTTCACAACTCTTGTTTCTCAATAATGGCTAGGAAGTCATACATTCCTCCCACTACATCGAGGTATTCTCAACTCTTTAAGTAAGATGCATATAATCTATCTGAAACAACTTTTGTTTACAGTGTCAATTTCAACCAATAACTCTTTATTGATAATTGCAAGCTTTTATGGAAACAAATAATACAAGGTGAACTCGAACAATATTCCAACTCTTAAGGGTTCGATATTAATACTTATATCGATCTTTTCAGATTTCTGAACTATATAAGCAACTTTTACATATCATAAAACAACTTTTGTGAGTTCTCCATATCTCATATGGATTTCAGAAATACCTTAAAATTGGAATGATATTGGAAAAACAATTAAGGCAACTAGGTATAGAAAGTTTTCACTGGATTTCATGTTCTATCAAATAGTCCTAGAAATATCAAACTTTATATACTTTAATTCAATCGAAGTATTTCGGTTTTATTTTACCTAACAAGTTTTGTACACTTTGAACTTTTCAATTATTCTCACTAGAAAAATTCCGGGCTTTAGTGTCGATTTTAAACCGACATTAAAGGGTTTTAATGTTGGTTGACAACCAACATTAAAGGTCTTTAATGAAATTTTCGACCGATATTAAAGGACCTCAATGTCGGTTGCAACTAACATTAAATCCCTTTAATGTCGGTTGTAACTGAAGAATTTTTTCAAATGAAACCCTCTTAACCGACATTGAAGCCCATCTGTCCGTTTTTATCAATTATTGTTCGCTTTTTTTTTAAATTTCGTTGTCGAATTCATTTTTTTGGTCAAGAAGTTAAAAACAACATTATATGTCTCGTGTTGGCTCAGGAAATGTCCGTCATTGTTTTTTATTAAAAAGTATAAAAAAAATTGTATGGCAAGCCATCAATATTTGTTTTCCACCTATGAACTTATCCACAAACAAGAATCAAGCCATCAATATTTGTCTTCCACCTATGAATTTATCCACAAACAAGAATCAATATTTTCAATCCATTACATATACTCATCAAAATATGAAATAAACACACTAATCACCAACATTTGCATAACAATAACATACTTTCGTAGAATACTTACACCAAGCCATCATTTCTCTCATTCACAAATATCAATTAGTACTAATTCCATGAATACTTAACACCAAATACCCCATGAACACAAAAATATTATACATAAATCTTCCAATAAACAGATCATGATTAGATAAATTTGCATTCATTCTAAGCTAGCATTTATATTCTATTGAGACACATAACAAAAATTACATCCTTACACAAATCGGCCAACAAAACTTGCCTATTGGGTTCGAATTACGTCAATCTCGCATTGGGTATATGCATTTTTTGTATTGAACTACAAAGAGGAAAAAAAAAAGGAAGATAAATTCAACATAAGTTTACGTCCATTTATTAAATTAATGCTAGTATATAAAAAATAAATAATTTATGTACAAAGCTAGTAATGGGAGTAGTAGGATTATGCACTATTTCGTTTATATATTTTTGCACATAGTACCCGCATCCTATAGAATCTAATTGACGGGGGCACTGCATATAAAGAAGTTGAAAACAATTATTCTTATGTTCAAGTGAACATAAATTGTTAAAAAATGAATGCAAATTTACCTTTACAGGTTTCCATTTTGGAGAAGACCGATGGTGTTGGAGATCGTGCTTGGCTTGCCATGTTTTCAATCCACTAAATAGTTTGAAACATTAGTTAAACATAAATACTTCAATTAAGAGCTAAGAAAGTTCAATTGCACTTACATATTTATAACTCCATGAAAATCCTCTTGAACCTTACTTCGAAGAGAGTCCAAAACATAAACACAATTTTCTTGTAGATTGATTACAATCAATATCCAAAGATAACTATAATAAGCAACAATTTTGAAATATTAGTACGTGTATAATGCAAATTAAAAATAACTTAAGAACTTTTCCTAAACAAAGTAAAAGTTATTATTTAAACATGAAACAAAGTATACATTAGTGAATCCAGATGAGTAATACTTACGCAATGTATGTCAAAATACACATGTAGCTTATTTCAACCATATTGCAATATTGGATCAGATCATCGCGGCCTAAATAAATAAATTTGTCTCTTCCAAATATATGCTCGTCCAAAGTGATACGAATCATGTCTACATCGTTCATGTTATGCATGGCATGTCCGTTCAATAGTTTGATGGTACCATTGGCGTCAGTATATTTGGAGAACTGGCTAAAGCTCTTAATTGTCGAATGGTTCTACCATAACCAAAGTTACAAAAATTCAAGGTAGAAAAAAATAATAAATAACCAAACTCATATACTAAAAAAGAGACATATTTTTTTCTCGTCAATCATAACTACAAGTTCACGAGGCCATTTTACGAAGTTGCCCATTGCTTGATTTAAGGATTCTATTTTATCCTTCACAGGAATTGGTATAGGCAAATCTTCTCTAATGACAATGTCAATCAGAACTTTAGCAGTTAAGCATGACACATCATCATTAAATGTTGTGGCTACTGCAATAATATTATCTACAGTTCTTATAGCCGAGTGGCATGGTGTCCCCTTAACAAATTTAAAAGAACTGATGTCATGCATGGTTAAGCACGTACAATATGATTAAAATTTAAAAGTCACAACAAATAAATTACCTCCAAATCTTCTTTAGGCATCTTCTCAGTATCTTCTTCTTCAGATACACTTAGTGCAACACTTCCAACAGATGATTTGGACTGATGAGATTGTTTGCTGTGAGTTCTTTCTCTTGACACTTTATCATGTCGAACATTTTTTTCACGAGAGCCTCATTCAATTTCTTGGCTCATTGAGGACTTTGGTTTTACTAATTTGAAATATTGGGAATGGAAAACAAAATCACTCATTCCTCTAACACGTCCCCAATGTTCCTTTATATCCAATGCTTTGGTTAGAACATCTTCACCTTTATAGACTTCGGCCAATTTATCTTGTAAAACATATTACAATTTTCACATAATATCTATATCATCACAAGTTCCAAACATTATATATATGTCATCTTAAACTTTGCACAATATAAACTTACAATTTGATTGGCACATTCTCGAGGAGCTTCATCAAAGTATTCATTATTTTTTCCTTTTCTTGCTTCTTTCCATAAAGTCGCCCGATAAGAAGGATCATTTGATAGGTTCTACATGAACATACATATTTAATTAGCATAAACATATTAGAATAAAAGATTTAATTTAAGTCGAAAAGCTCACTAATTCTTGGGCAAGATTCACATAACCCTTTCGAGAAATGTGATGATTATATACACATTTCGCACATCTTTCTTTTTTAAGACGACTGATTTTCTGTACAACAAATCTAGTTGAAGTTACCTATCAGAACAATGATAATGTTGACATTTAATTTATTGTGAATGACTTACATCCCATTCTTTACTCAATCGTTCATTGATGAACGATGTCCACTGATCTTGCTCTATATAAGAATATTGTTGGGGAGGAAATTGCAAGACCGAGGGTTCATCCTTAAATGGAAGTAAGAATTTTTGAGTCAATATTATCTTGAAAGTTCGAAACTTCCTAGATGTAGACATGAGTATACAATGTTTAGACTTAGAGTCCACATAGAACAACATCTGCACAATGAAAAAAGTAGTTAAACAATGAACTAATAAACTACTATGCACGTGAATTAAAATTTTAGAAAACATACCGCTACACAATAAAAAAGTTTGTCTCTTAAATGGTTTGGAACTTTTTTCCAAGAATTATACGTTATAGGTATTTGTTGACTCCTATATAACTTTGCATCTTCTTTGCTCCAAATCCAATCGGTTGTCCATGTTCATTATAATCAATGGTCAACCGTTGCCCAGATATTCTTATTTGTGCCAACTCAGACATTGTAGTTGGGCCATATGGAATACTTATTCTGCTATGTTTTTGTGGGATCATATTTCTATCATCCTCGCTACTACTTGTTGAATTTTCCATGTCAATCTGCACAAAAAAAAAAAAAAATTATTCACAGTAAATGACATATAATCTTAATATTTAAATACATATAACCATAGTAAATGACATACCATGTTTAATACATTATTTATCAACTTATCTACCCTCACAATCATTTCTAATGTATGTGGATGTTGTATCATCAATCTCAATAGATGTATTAACATTGGGCATCCTTTGCATACCTTCATAACTACACTCTTGTAGCATATCTCCTATTTCATCTTCATAAAAATCATCCTCAATTGTTCGTTGTGGAGATGTTAAAACAATTGACCAACCAGAATTTTCGGGGTCTTTTACATAGAACATTTGTTTTGCTTGAGAGGCTAAAATAAATGGGTCTGATTTATGTCCAATACGATTGAGGTCCACAATAGTAAACCCATACTTGTCTGTTTTGATTCCAGTTCTATTCTTAACCCCAATTACATTTAAATAAAATAAATGATAATCCATGATAGTCAAGCTCTCATATTTCTTGTATTACACCATAAAAGGTCATATATGATATAATGACCTTTTATCCTTAGCACTAGAGACTTGCATTGTGGTAGTCGTTATACTAATGCCACTATTTTGAACCCTCCTAACATCATCGCGATTCTTTGTGTGATAGTAGTAACCATTGACCATGTAACCAGAATATTTTGCCACAGTTGGAGAAGGTTTATTAGCTATTCATCTCAAAGAAGGCGATATGGAATTTTTGGGAACTTTGAGAGCTAGTGCAATCTACGATATATTTCATAATATTTTAGTAGTTAACATTTAATTATACATCAAATAGTAGGTCTCTAGAGATTACCCGTGTGGACAAACCACCAACTGAATGTACGATTATGCTCTTCTTGAAGCCACTTTCTACTTTTATTTTTACTAGAATTAAGATTAGAAAAAATATCCATATGCTGCCTATTATAAATGACAAAGTTAGTAGATTATTGAATAATCAAGTAACCTAAAACGAGAATAAGATAGAGATCTACATACTCGACGTAAGGAAGCACATCATTTACATTTTGAATGACATAAAGTTGAGCTTGATCTAACTCATCCTTACTCAGTCTGGTAAAATAAGCAGTTAACAATGCTCTATCAATGTTTGAGTTCGCTTTCTTTGTTGATGAGTTTAGCTCAATAGAATTGACACCAGATATGAATTCAGAACAAAACTCTATAGTCTCTTTGACAATATAATTTTCTCCAACACATCATTCTGGTCGATTTCTATTTCGTACATAACTTTTCAACACTTTCATGTATCGTTCAAAAGGATACATCCACCTTAAATAAACAAGTCCACAAAACTCAACTTCTCTTACGAGATGCACTACAAGGTGTACCATTATTGTGAAGAATGATGGTGGAAAATACTTCTCTGAGAGGCATAGAGTGACAACAATATCCTCTTGCATACCCTTTAACTGAGATGAATTGATCGCCTTGCAACATATAGCATTAAATAAGAAGCATAGGCGAGTAATTGCAAGTCTTACATGTTTGGGTAAAATATCACGAATAGCTACCAGTAATAATTGTTGCATAAGAACGTGATGGTCTTGCGACTTAAGTCCGTAAAGTTTCAAATCTGTGAGTGACACTAAACTTTGAATGTTCGATGAATAGCCTTCAAGTACTTTAATTTCTGATAGTACCTTACAAAAGCTCAATTTCTCAGCTCGTGTTCATGTATAACATGCGGGAGGTAAAAAGACTTTTTTCTCTCCTACTTGAGGGGCTAACTCTGATCTAATGTTCAGCTCCACCAAATCTAATCGAGTTTTTATTCCATCATTCGTTTTACTAGGAATATCAAGCAATATGCCAATAAGATTTGCACATACATTCTTTTCAATGTGCATCACGTCTAAACAATGTCACACGTCAAGATACTTCCAGTATTCTAACTCGAAAAGAATAGATTTTTTCTTCCAATAAGTTGAAGAGTTATCTCCACTGTTCTTTTCCTTGATAGTTTTCTTATCAAATGAATATTGATACTTACTTGTTTCTGCAAGAATTTCTTCCACACTCAATGGTTCTGAAGCAAATTCTAATTCTTGTGCGCCATTAAAAGCTTTCTTTTGTTTCCTATATGGATGATGGCGGGGTAGAAACTTGCGATGCCCGAGATATGCCATCTTCTTCCCTTTTGGTAAATAAGTGGATGAAGTATTCTCTCAACAAATTGGACATGCATGATATCCTTTAACCGTACAACCACACAAGTTACCATACGCAAAAAAATCATTAATGGTCCATAATAAAATAGCTTTAAGCATGAAATGTTGTTCTTCATATGCATCGTAATATTCTACCCCATCTTTCCAAAGTTTTTTTAAGTCATCTACTAACGGAGCTAAATAAACATCTATGTCATTTCTTGGTTGTTTAGGACCAGATATTAATGTAGTCAACATAAAAAATTTTCGCTTCATGCACAACCATGGAGGTAGATTGTACATCACTAACATCACTGGCCAACAATTATATCTACTACTAAGATCTCCATGTGGATTTACCCATCTGTCGAAAGAGCAAGACGAAGATTTCTAGGTTCTGACCTAAACTCTGGCCACACATTGTCTAGTTTTTTTCCACGATAGGGCATCTTTGGGATGTTTTAATAAACCATTTGTTTCTTTTTTTTTTAGCATGCCACGTCAGTAAACTTGTTGTTTCTTTACTTCGAAATATTCTTTCAAATCTTGGAATTGGGGGAAATACCATATGACTTTTGCTGGGATATTCTTAGCCCTTTCCTTTAAATTTTTTTGAAGCTTCCATCTTGACGTACCACAAATGGGATATACATTTGCATTAGAGAGTTCTTTTCTAAACAAGCAACAATCATTTCTACATGCATGAATCTTCTCGTACTTCATTCCAAGAGTACCCAACATCTTTTTTGCTTCATAAGCAGAAGTTGGAATTTCATTAGGACTAGGTAATATGTCATGAATTAATTTCAACAACTCAGTGGAACTCTTATCGCTCCATCTAAATTTAGCTTTCAAATTATATAACTTTACCAATGTAGATATTTTGGAAAAAGTTTTACAATTTGAGTACAATGGTTTCTTCGCATCATCTAATAGTTCTTCAAAATTATCAGATTTTTCACTAAAATAGTTATTGTATGCAGCCTCAAACATTCCAACTGTGTCATCAACATCAACATCATCCTCATCAACTTCGTCTCTTTCACTAGTAGACACATTTTCATTGTTTCTCTTAATCGGTAATGATTCACCGTGAAAAATCCATGTCTGATAACTTTGATCTATACCATTAAAAAATAAGTGATCTCTTATTTTGTTCACATTTAGAGTCTTTGCATTCACACACTTTAAACATGGACAACTCATGACATTCGGTATATTTGAATGTTGTAGACCATTTTTAATAAACATCTCAATCCCTAAACCATTCTCAGCTGACATTCTATTCATTTTCATCTATGACTTATCCATGATTGTAAAATATGCAACTTAATCTACCAAAAAGAAAAACAATAACAAGAAAAATTTAAAAGCATAAAATTGTGATTGTAAAATATGATTGTAAAATATGCAACATCAACAAATTTAAAGAAGCTTAATCATTGGAACAAAATATAAAATTAATTTAGCCCATTAAATATTGCCATTTTTGTTTTTATTCATGTACCTTATGTTTCTTTATTCTCCAAATATTATTAACAAGCTCTCCACTACACAACACCATTATATTCGGTTTTCTTCACCACCTTTTCTCTCAAACATAACCAAAAGCATTTCAAATAACTCCTAAGTAACACTTGAACCACACCAATCAATAATCAAAAAATTTCAAGACTACCAACCAAGTATATATTCTTCAACTAATTTAATTCCAACATTTCTAAATTTCAATAAGCTTAATCATTAAAATAAAAATAAAATGAATTAAATTACTTTAAATTACTAAATTGAAAATTCATATGAAAATAAAATTATACTTTTCCAAGAAAAATCACTTAAACAACCTACAAACTTGAAGAGATCCGAACCGGAGCATGAAGATTGGAATGCCGACGAGCATCGGATCTTTGCGAATAGAGTTGAGACGGCAGATCTGACAAATGACGAGCTGACCATGACGTCAGTAACCCACCTCTACGACCGAAACCACCGAAAGAAACCCACCGGACAAATCCCACGAAACCCACCGGAGAACACCCAACTGCATAACCAAAACCCACGAGATCGACCAGTCGAAGAACACTCAACCCCCCGAAAGAAACCCACCGGAGAACACCTAACTCCAGAACCAAAACCCACGCGACCAGCTGGAAAACACCCAACCCATGCGACCAGCTGGACAACCAATGCAACCCTACCTGAAGTCGGACAACCAACGCAACCCCACTTGAAGTCGGACAACCAACGCAACCTCACCCAAGCTCAGAGCACAGGTGACGACAACCTCACTTGAAGGCAACGACCGAGCATCTACTTGAGAGAAGAGAGAGTTTGTTTGGGTAAGAGCTGGTTGAGGGTTTTCAATTTTGGTAAAGTGAGAGCGGTGCGAGCGAGGGAAATGAAATTTTGATAAAATTAAAAATAAATAAAACAATGGGAGGCCTTTAATGTTGGTTTAAAACCGACATTAATGATCTTTTTTTTTTAACCAACATTATACATCTGAGAATACTATTTTCAACCGACATCGAAGCCCAAAATTGTTGTAGTGCCTAAACTTATCACTTAGGTTAAATAACTACTTGTCGTTATTGATTTCTTATCGTTTTAAATATCTAAATATTTGCAAATGGCTTTTAACTAGGTTGGCCCTAACAGATGCTTATTTGCAATAGAACAAACATAACTTTCGTTAATGAACATTTCATTTACAAAAATATATACAATTTGTTCTTTTACAACAAGATAAACTAACTCTTATTACAATAACAAAAGTAAATAAGACCATATTCAAATAGCAACATCTCCCACTGGTCATCTTGAGGACAGCAAGCAATCTTCAGGAATTAAGTTGTTTGTTTTGCTTTCTTTGCTCTCTTCTCAGCAAGGTACTGAGGCCAGTTTCTCTTCCAGTGCCCTTCTTCATTGCAGTGGAAACATTTTTCTTTATCTGCAGCGTTAGCCTTGCCTCTTCTACCAGCGGGTTTTTTCTTCCTTTTCCCCTTGTTCTTCTTAACAAGAATACTCTTAGTCTGTGAAGAAGAAGCAATATCATGCTTTTTGGAGGATGTACCTCTCTTCTCAGCGGTAGTAACATTTACTTTGGTTTCAGACCTTTTGCTCTCATCATAGTCTAGTAAGTCTGTAGCTCATTTAGAAGAGTAGTCAAGTTATATTCTATTTTATTTATAAGCGCATTCGTGCAGAACCGCAGAAAACTCTTCGGAAGAAATTCTATAATAAAACCAACTTGACTCCTCTCGTCAACGACAACCCCATTTACATTTGCCACATTGAAACGGATCATCATGTCTAGGACATGTTCTCTAATAGAGGCCCTTCTTTCATACGGTTGTTGTAAACGTATTTAATAGCATCATGCCTTAGGGAGAAGGATAGTTGTCCAAACATCCCACAGAGAGATTCCATAATCTCTTTGGCAGTATCTATACTCTCGTGTTTCTTTGCCAAGACATCAGATATGCTGGCAAGGATATAGGCACGAGATTTGTCATTTGCCCTAATCCATCTGTCATATGCATCCCAAACTGTTCGGTTTGCATTTAAGCCAGGAATGGGAGAACACTCCTCTGTTAAAACGACCCGTAGATCATTTATCACCAATATAGATTTCAGGTTTGTTTTCCAAGTGACATAATTATCCCCAATCAGTTTATCAGATGCCAACAATTATACTAATGAACTCGTCATTCTGAAAAATATAAATAAATTTTATCAGTGAATTGCTTTTTCAACCCAATCAAGTTTGAGCAAAGTAATAATATACCCAAGATTATTTTTGCAATGACATTATAGCAAGACATTCTTGACTACTATCCTCAGAATAACTCATATTCCGATAGTCATTTAACTACTTTTTTTTTTGTCAGAAATTACTAACTCTTTAGCAATTCTATTAGTGTAACCTTTGTTTTTCAGACCTCGGAAGTCGCCTCAACGATGCTCTCGAAGTCAGAAAGTAAAAGGTTGAAAATGACTTTAGAAATCCTATCAATATCTGGAGTTTAAGTTGTTCTGAATCCTATGTTAAAACCCTTTGAAGGGATAGCCGTCATTAAATGACTAGCAAGGCTAGCTTAAAGACGACAAGTAGGTGCAATATAGGAATGTTACGGTCCAAACCAATAGAAGAGACCGCAGGATATGTTTACACATATCCTTCACCCACTCACTATGAAATACTTCCCCCATTCACTTTGATCTTGATCTCATGAAGAACACTTTCCGAATGGAGGTCACTCCCAGGTGACACGAAGTGCTGCATGAATCTCACAATAGGAATTATTTAGCGACGTGAGAATTGAAATCAATATATCATATATTTGATTTTCCATTGAACAACTTCCCCTTATTCACCTTGATTAATTCATGCAAGCACTTTCCGAATGGACGTCATTCCCAGGGTAACACGAAGTGCCGCATGAACCTCTCGGTGTGAACATCTTGATAACGTGAAAATTAAAATCAAAACATCACATTTGATTTTATGGTGAACAACTTCCCCTATTCATCAAAATCTTGATTCATGTAAACACTTTCCGAATGGAGGTCACTCCTAGGGTGACATAAAGTGAAACGTGAATTTCGATCGTGAACTCTTAGAGACGTGAGAACAAAAAATAATCATATCATGTATGTTTATTAATCTCCCATTAAAGTGTTCTAATATATCATATACGTTATTTATTTTTACTGAAGTGTTCTAATAGCATATCATATATGTTATTAAACTCCCACTGAAGCGTTCTAACGTTAAACGAGGTATATATTTCCTTAGGCTTGTTCCGACTAATTAAACTTCCTAAGTCTAGGTGTTTATCCAAGTATAATGTCTATATTTGGATTTAACCTACAATGTCTAGGTGATAAACCAGTTTTATAACCTCACACCGCCTACGTATTGCTCATAAAATTGGTTAACAACCCTCAATTATTCGGCCATAATCCCCAGGTAGGAGGTGTTCTATAGACCATCAACTTAAATACTCTCAGCCTTATATAGGATTATATACCGATTGAGTTTGTAACCCTAGTTTTACAAGTTTAACGACCTATTTTAACTATTAAAACAAGTTATTAACCTACGTGAGCATGCAACTGTTCTTTGTTATGGATTTTAAATATCTAACCCAATTTTATAACAACTTACAAAATTTTAGACATGCTAAACATCCACAACATTCATCAAAGGCATCCACAACATTCATCAAAGGCATTCGATATTTAATATAACACTTATATTAAATAAAAGAAACCCTAAACATGCATACTATATATTATAACACTTTATAACATACTTTCAATGCATGTAATATGCTTCCTATGGTAGGATTTTAAATCTACATGGCATACTATATGCACATACAAGATTTATTTAATTATAACATACACCACATGTATAAATAATCAAACACATACTGATATGGTTTTAGTTTTGGCATTTTCAAGCAAACAAAGGCCAAATTATTACAAAAATAGCAAGAAATGGCTCCAAAACGCTTTCGGACCGCCCCAAAGTGGACCCGAACAGCTTGAACCGGACCAGAATTAACTGAACTGGACTAGCCAAAACCCATTGGAGGCCGAACCGAACCAGACAAAAAGAAAATCGGTCGAACCAGTCAAAACCCGTTCGTCCTCACTTGGTCAAACTCGATCGCTCGGTCAAAACTGGTTCAAACTCGATGCTCGCTGCTGGTTAGTTGAAAACTCGCTCCTTGCTCCTTGATGAAACTTGATCCTCACTCGAATATGATAATTTCTTCAATTACAAATTAATTTCAACTTTAATGACTCTAAATAAATTATAGACTCTTGAGCACACATTTACATCAATCAATAGCCAATTACAAATTTAACAAAGGAATCAAAGAGAAAATAAATGTCAAATCTTAGAAAACCATATCAATACACCATTTTCATATAACTCATCAAAACACCCATCAAGCCAAAATTAAACCAAATTGAATGCTTAAATAATGCTCTGATACCAACTGTTAGAGTCAGAGAATGCGCAGCGGAAGTACAATGGATCAATAAGCATTCTAATTCATTAATTTTTTGCTTTAAATTAAGCATGCTCATAAACTAATAAGAGAGATGACATGCCTTTGTAGAATCACTTGAATCTCGATTCCAGATGCAAATCTTCTCCAAATCAACTTGTGAACTGATGACATGCAGAAATGCATGTCATCTTAGGCCTTTTATTTAGAATTATGAGGGCTGTTAAGCAGAATATGCGGCAATTATGTTAGAAATTCATGAGAATATGAGCTTACGTCATTCAGCATGATGAATCTCGGCTAACCCATTATTATACGTTATTATGCATTCCTATTTTTGTAGCTAACGCAGGAAGTGGACACAAACGCGAAAGTCGAACCACCGCATAGACGACCGCATGCGGAGAAACTCTCCATCGCATCATTCATGCGGAATAATCTTATGTCAGCAAAGTTCATGCGGTTACCTTGTCTTATGAGCACATCATTCATCATTTAGGCAAACTTGAGAGACTAGTCTAAAACCCAAATCTAAGACTCAAGAGAGCAGATTGGAACGCATAGGCAAGAATAAGGAACTTAAAGATAAGCTTCGTTTGCTTTCACACAGCGTAGGCACCCTACGGATAAGATATTGCATGCGTCTAGGAAGTAGGATACGGTGGTATGCGACTATCACGCTTGCGGCGAGAGCACGTGAGCGGGTTATGGAGGTTTAGGCAGGCATAGGCTTCCCAGCAATATCGTAGATACACTGCATACGTCCTAGAGTTAGGCTCAAGTATGTGTGGCAATGAAGACATCTCCACATTTTATCTATTTTTCCATCCATTTACTTCATGTCAATAACTGTTGTGTCTTTACCTCTCTTTCATATTCTCATTGCATTGTTTGTTAGTTAGGAGTAGGAGTAGAGTTAGCTTAGAAATCTCCCCATCATTCTTTTATTCAAATCGCCGCATGCACATTACCGCATACATCCAGCTACAAGTTCCTGAGTTCGACCTCGGATCACCCGAGAAACTTGCATTCGCATTATACTTGGCGCGAGCGAAAGAAAACTTGTGACAGGACGCATGGTCATCGCATACATTTGTTATCGCAAAGTCATTCCAACGCATGACCATCGACGCATGACAATCAACGCATACGTTAAGAACATGCATCGCATATTGCGTCGACGGAATTTTAGTTGTCGAGTAATTGACATCTAATTTTCTGTCATCATGAACCACCTCACACCCTTCCCTACTATTCTCTTGGTGCCTTAGATTGAGTTGTGGGACTCAAAATAAGCTTGAATAAATGGAATTCGGAGAAGAAGTCATTGTTGCACCATGAAAGAAAACCTTCTTCAATCTCAAGTTTTTAAGCAAAAACTCAACAAATGCATCAGTTGCATACCTGATTCTCAGCCCAATCTTCTTCATTTATTATAAGACCATCATGCAAAGAGGATTGCTGCTTGAAATGCACCTCATGCTTGGAAGATTGAATCAAGAAAGGAGTGGAAATTGTGTGAGTTACTAGGATAGAAAGTGGAGGTATCCCACTTTTGGGATTTTCCATTTTCAATCCTTTTCAATTTTTGAATGTACAAATTGATTTCCAAAATCAATTTTTTTTTCAAAATTGAAATCTTTATTAATTTTAGAAAATTAATTCAATAATTAATTTTATAATAAAATTAATAATAAATAATTAATTAAACAATTTAATTGATTCTAATTAATTTAATATCAGATATTAAATTAATTTAACACAAATTCCTCCACCATGAATCTTTATTCATGAATTTAATATTTAAATTATATTTAAATATTAATTGATTCTCTAATTCCATTTAATTCTAAAATTAAATGCGTAATTATATCACTTATAATTACTAATGCTCTTAATTCTAATTTGAACATTTCAAATTAATTTATCACGCTACTCTAAGGCTAATCCATTTATGAGCTAGTAAAGGGATCTCGTGGACCTACAGATCATGGGCTCCAATGATCCGAGATTAATTGACTAAACTCTTTACGCTGAATTAACCCCCATTCGTTAACTACTGGGTCATTCCACTAAAGCTCAGAGTTGCATTGTGAAACCCGGACTTTCATTTTTCTACTTAAAACCGGAAATAAAAGGGATTAACTAAGTACAAGTTGAATCCTATGTCAAAGGGTATGAAAATTCTATGTGTTTAAATAGGATTTGTTAAATAGCGTTGAAATAAGCTTTAACTAGTAAAAATTTGATTAGGTATCAATCAAAACAGAACTATGCGTTGGCCATATGCTAGGTGTTGGTGTTGTGCCATGCGCTGGCCACAAATATTTGAGAGGTATTTGGGCATTGAAAGAGGCTGAAGTATGGCCGAGAGGAAAGGCTATGTGGGGACAAACATGCAACAACCTATGTTTAAGAGGTTAGTAGAACTTGCGATAGCTCCAGGTTGTGCAGACATAGGCACAAGGTGCTGGAGACACGCGCACGCATTGACCGAGTATGCGGCGATGGTACGTGCATGCATTAACCGAGTATACGGCAATGGTATGCGCACACATTGATCGTGTATGCGATGATGCTAGACGATGGATGCGGTGATGTTATGTGAGGGTATGCAGTGATGCTACGTGAAGGTATGCGGCGATGCTATGCGAAGGTATGCGGCGATGCTACACGATGGACGTGACGATGCTATGCGATGGATGTGACAATACTATGCGATGTTGCTATGCGGCGGCCTTGCTAAAGGATGAGCTAGGCGATGAGACAAGCTATGGTGGACGTATTGTCCTTGCATTGCTAAGGCTTGCAGCAATAGAGTTTATGAGGTTGGTTGCGTTGGTCATCAGGGATGCGTTAGCAAGAGCCTAGGCGATGGTGAGCGGTGTTGAGTTGAGATTCGACCCAAAGGATGTTATGCGTTGGTGATGTGTTATGTGATGTGGACATCCGAGGCATGTGGATGCATAGGACAAGGCTTGAGCAAATAGTATGCGTTGAGCGCATAGGGCAGAAGTAAGCCATGCGGTAGAGGGCATGCGGCCAAGGAAGAGCCTTGCAAACATCTAGTATATGCGACCAAGTTACGTCAATGGGATGTACCAGGTAAGGTCAAAAGAACGCATGTGAAGTTGGATGAATGCATATAAGATGGGATGGACGCATTCAAGGACGTCATCCGGACATGTGGCTAGTTGGGGAGGAATCTTAAACCTTAAGTAAATAAGGTGGAGGCACGAGAAGACATGCAATTGTGAGGGTTATGTGTTGGCTAAAGGAAGAAGAAGACACCTTGGTTTGCGATGATGTAAGATTGCGTTGATAATGTGGGGAAGAGACACATCAAAGAGGAGGTGGAAGGTTCTGGGCATTGGCAGAAGATGAGGAAAACACCTGGATATGATCAATGGAAGAGGTGTCGGGCAAAGGAGAAGGGTTAAACGCCTATAAAAGGGGCAGAACGCCTCACTTCAACCCACAAATCAATTAAGTACATAAAAATCACAAAGAAAGGAAAGAATAAGAGATATTCGAAGGAAGGCAGGCAGTGTTCGGGCAGAGGTACAAGCAAAGGTGTCGAAGGGAACAGGGTTGTACAGGCATACGCATAGGCTAACTTCAAACAAGAAGCTTTTCCAAACTACTCGTGCAAATCAGGTGATTTTTGAACCAAAAGTTTCTAAATTAAATGTAGATTCAGTGTAAGGGCTGCCTTGATAAAATTCTAACTCTAAGGTTGTCAAATTCAAGGAAAACCGAGAGGTGCTCACCAGTGAGGAAACAATCGGGCCAGGAAGAATAAACTTGAGATTCGAAACTTTCGCCAAGGAATTTCAAGGCGAAACTTTAAGGTATTATAAGACATTTTCACACATTTTTGAAGAAGGGAATGTCTTGAGATAATGCCCCAAAGAGTGAGTAATCTAAGCTTAAAGTTAACCTGAAATAGGGTCCAACGAAGGAACAAGTGAAACTGGGTGAACTGGGAAGAAAGATCTCGACAGGTCACTGTGAGTGGTTTCTTCTTTTGCTCTTTTAAGCATATTTTGAATTGATATGCTATAGTTTATGCTATGAGATGTGTATGACGTTGAGATGATCAGGGGGTTTGTGGACCTAGAGCCTGAGCCCAAAATAAATCTTTACATGATGGTCAAGGGACCGAGGAGTCTAGTTCCTGAGCCTGTGGGATGGAAAAACCTTGAATGTGATGGTCAGAGGGCCGACGGGCCTAGCTTTTGAGCCCCTGAAAGGGGAGAACTATGTGCACATAGGTTGATATTTTTAGATATGAATATTAACTATCTACCGTGTATGTAGGTAGGTTTGTGAAAAGCTTCATGGTATGGTGGAGGTTTGCATGGGAACCTCTGATAATGCTTGTGATCTATTAAAGACTTGTATTTGTGATACCATTCACTGAGCTTTGTAAAACTCATGGTTTGTTTCTATGTTTCTCTTGCAAGTAGCTGACGAGTCCAGGTTGCGGTGTTGGTCAAGGTCTGCCACAAGTTTAGAAGTAGTATTAAATGGGATGGGTAATCGGGGTAGTGTCTCCCGTGTAAATGTAACTTGAATGTGTAAACTAGTTTTAAATAAGACATTTCCGCTGTTGTATGTAAATAAGGTTATAAAAGGAAACTAGTAAGATAATATCAATAAGTGGTAGCTTTAATTAATATCATGCCTCTCCTCGGGCTCGGAGGTGCGGGTCCAGGGCGGGGTGTGACTACTTGATATCAGAGCATAAGGTTTTGGGAAAGGGTAAACTAGAGAAAGGCATAGTGGTAGTATAATATGTCTAAATGTGTGGTTTATTATAGGAACCATGCCTCGTGGCAGACCGCACAAGCAACCGGTGGGGACTCGAGATGCTACCTCAAAAGCAATGGGGGTGCGGGTCCGGGGTGGGGTGTGACTTGCACTTCACTCGCTGTAGATATATTATGTTCATTCGATATAACCATGATTAGTAAGTTAAACCTTTCACAAGTTGTTTATAATAATGCATGGGTCAAATGGCTGTTTTACCCCCGAGATTATCTCTTGTTCTTTAAGTCCCATTGATCCTCTAATGAAAATTAGTATGTGATCCAATCAACAAATTGGGTCCCTCTCGGGCCAATGAGAGGGTGGGGCCCCTTGTTTAAGACCCGAAGTCAGCATTTAAAGGAACAACCTCTCTAATATCCCTGAAAGTGGGTAGGAGTGAATTCCATCTTGCACCCTATGTTCCCAGCTATCTACCTGGTCTTACCCCTAAAATGGAGGTTATTGAGCCGGCGTCGTTGAGCCAACCCTCACCTATGCAAATCTAAGGATAATCCTAAATAAACGGGAGTTCATAATTAGCTTAGGATTAAGGTCAAGTTCTTTAGGTCTTCACTTTGAAATAGTCAGTCTTAAACAGTAAACAACATTATAAAGTAAGAGTGACTAATTTCGTGGTCTGATCTTGTACAAACTCATTGTACAGGACGCCCCCACTCCTCATGTTATAACATGTACAAATTAGGATCACATCATCTATAGCACTTTACAACTCTTTGTAACAACTACATAGTGAGCCGCATCCAATAGTTTTACTAAAATAAGGCACTCAACCTTATTCATATACCATAACCATTTTGATTATTTACTCAAACATGATCTACTTTTATGTCTCCACATAAAGTTCAAGTACTCATGTAGTAGTCATGGATCTTTTAATTTATTGGATTTATTTATAAAACGAAATAAACAATTCATATATTCAATAACAACTTATTGAATTTTCATAATAAGTTTTATTGTTTACAAACCACAAGTTGTAGAACATAAAACCCAACATTTTAGAAGTTCTGCCATTGAAAACAAATTTGATTTCGAATTGTTATAACATATATATTTGTTATTTGAGATCAGTCTTTGGATGATTTGAAATTTTAATTTTACATTTGAAAAAATACGTCTAAAATATAGTTTGGATAGGTCTAATTTTCCTCTAAGGTAAATGTTAGATTATATATGATTTGAAATAGAATTTTGGGATAGACTTTTGTTATGAATAAAAACTTGACTATGCCCAAGTTTTATTTCGAATTGAATCAAATTTCATTGAAATTTATCTAATTTATCTTTAATTAAATTTGACCCATTTTTTAGATTATAATTTGATAAGGTTTTCAAATGGGTGAGTTTGTTTAAAATAATTTTTTTATTTAAAACAAGTTTTGTTTTGTTTTATGAAGTAATAGTCAATGTCCTTGCTTATAAGGGGAAAGACCTAATTGGAAAATTTATCACACCGAAGATTTTATAACATCTAACTTTCCTTTCTGCATCATGAGCAACAAGAATTAATTTTTTTTCTTAATAAGAAATTACATTAAAATTATTAGCTAAGTAAGAAATCTCTTCAGTCAAACATTGAACTTCATTTTGGGATTTTGTTTTGTCATTTATCAAATTTATAGCCTCTAAATAACCATATTCTAGGATTAAATCTGAGGGACCCAACCGTCCAACTACTCTTAGTTCTTCAAAAATAGCTTTTAGTTCTATCATTGGAGGATCCAAAGTCCAAACAATTAAGAGCTAATGCTCTTAGACTTCCGTTGGAGTCTCTGAAGATCATGCCCAAAACCGTAAGGGAAGAATTATTTCTCCGAGCAGCATCTACGTTGATTTTTATGATATTCACGGAGGCTTTAACCATATCTGATTTTGATGAAGGTTTCTGAAGTGCTTCATAGTAGAAGATGAATTTGGGGAGTCTCTATATTTTAAAAAGTATAAAACATAATTATGAACCCAAGATGCTCGAATGGAAGAATCAGCAATGAAGAATCCTGAAGGAACCGATGAAGGTTCAGTGTGGAAGCGGGGATCGGTCCCAAATCCCAATTTTTGTAGAATAATAAAAAAAAAAGTATGCATTAAATCAAAATTACAGCATGCCAATAAGAATCGAGATAAGGAGATTAATAAAAGAATTAACCGTTGAAGATCTAATCTTCTTCATGTATCCTCTTATCCAAAATGTCACGAATTGTAACGTACTCAAAACCCTAATTGGCCACCACCAATCAGAACACCTTGTATTGTTTGTGGGAGAAGAGACCCAAAAAAATTTATCGTGTGTTCAAGAGAGAATACAAAGAGATGCCACAATCTTTTGTAAAAATCTCAATGTAGAAAAAAAATCACCTACCCACAATCACGTAGTGAGTTGAAAGAGATTAGGGGAGGGAAAATTTCCCTCCCATTAATTCCAAAAAACTAAAATTAAAATAAAATTTTAATTAATTTTAATTTAAATAAGACTATATATATATATATATATAAAACTATAGGTTACATGACATAAAACATAAAACATATGGTTTAATATTGTATCACATGCAATATAACATGTAGTTTTACTTCTCTCGTCAATGGTATTTAACATAAATCACATTTATATTAAATTTAATTATATGAATCAAATTCATATAATTAATATTTGAATCATATTCAAATATTTATATCCTCTCAAATAAACTTTATATTTTAATGTATCAAATACATTATATTAATTATATCATATATAATTAATTCCCTCAAATAATTTGAACAATTTAAATTAATCAAAAAATTGATTATCATTTAATCATTGTTGAGGTATAGAGGGAACCTCATGAACTTGTAGCTTGAAGCTCCAATAATATTTGAATAATTAATTAAACTCCTTTAATTAAATTATTCAGTTTAATTAATTATTCAACACCTTGAAGCTTCAATAATATATGAATAATTTTAATTAAAGGAGTTTAATTAAATTATTCAACATCCATTAACTGTCAGACACTCCACTAAAGACCGACAGCTGCACTTTTCACACTATAGATATATTTCTTTGTCCATTGGATTCAATCAATCAACAGTGTGATGACCTTACTCGTAAGTACAGCTAGGCCAAAATTGTTGTTTTGCCCGTGTAATTACATCTAACTCCTTAAGTACCATCAGTCTCTTTAATGAGCAATAAGTTATAGTCAACTATGACCAAACCCCTCTCGAGCTAGGAAAGGGTGTGGCGCCACATTGTTCAAACCCCAAAATCAGTTCTTAAAGGGCCAATTTATCTACTTACACCGACGTTGGGGGAGGAATGAACTCCGCCTTGTGTAGTTGTGATGTCAGCTCCCCAATCAAACAAATCCCCGAAATGGTAGGCTTATCGAGTCAGTGATTTGGCCACTCTCATCCATACAAATCGAATGATCGCCTTCATAGGCCGGAGTTCACAACTCACTCGAGATTTAGGTCATGTCACTTATGGTCATCTTAGTGAAATGTAAGTCTTAATTATGAATGACGTCATATAATGAGACTATTCATTTCGTAGACCGTTCTTATCTTATACAAACTTCTCTATATAAAATATCTTCGCTCACATGTCCCCACGTGAATAATCAGGATCAGATCATTTATAGCACTTTACAGTAATTGTAACATCTACAAGGCGGGTCGTATTTGTAGTGTCACCAGGATAAGGTATCCAGCCTTATCCATCTACTAAAGATAATTTAGGTTATCACTTAAACACAATCCACCTATATATCTCTACATACATGTTTAAGCTACAAATAATAACCTTGGATGTTAGTTTATTGGTTTATGGGTTTAATGCTACTAAATGTCAAATAAAACATCTCATATTTTATAGAATAATAAAATGTTTGTACAATATAATTACAAACTACAAGATCCTATGAGATTTAGGGCATTAACCCCAATAAATCCATGAATAACTTTGTTGCGATCGGACCAAATTCCCCAACTAGCTACTGCAAATAATTTAAGTTATTCCCGGTGATATGATTTGTTCAATTTAAACCATCTGTCCATGAAGCTTTGATTATAATCGTTGAAAATGAAAGGACAAATCGTTAAGCAATACCGAATCTCTTCAGCTCTAGGACGACAAAATAAACGATGATCTACATTTTCAACTTCCTCGATACATAGAGGGCGGTGAGGTATTACACCTTAACCTTTTGTCCTTAACATATATCTGGTAGGGAGGATATTATTTAGAGATCTCCATATAAAGTGTTTTATTTTTGAAGGGATTCTCAATTTCCAAATATTCTTCCACACGTTTGACATTATTGGTACTGGAGCATCCATCTTCAGTAAAAGATCTCATAAAAGGTCTATATCCACTATTGATTGTATAGGAACCAGATTTATCATAATGCCATATGAGTATATCAGGAATCATTTTGTTGGTAGAGATTTTTTTGATACATTCAACATCCTATTCATTTAATAAATCATTTACGAGATTCCTATTCCATCCTCCCTTAGGTAGTAGGAAATATGCTACCAGTAGATTGGTTGTGAAAGAGTTGAAACATATAGGTTTGAATGAAATGGGTCTTGTTAACTAAGAATTTGTAAACATATAAGTTGAAAGGCCATTACCAATTATAAAACGATTCTCTTTGGATAGCAAGCTCCTACTCCATAACACGCTTCTCCATAAGAATGAGGGGTTTGGACCAAGTTCTGCTTCCATGATTGAGCTTTGTTTATAGTAGATGTATTTAAGGACAGTGGAGGTAAGAGCATTAGGATTTTTCAGTATTCTTCGAACTTGTTTAACGATTAGAGCTTTGTTAAACCCTTCCAAATCCCTGAAATTAAGGCCACCAAGGGCTTTTTGGCCAACACACCTTCTTCCAGTTCATCCAATGAATCTTCCTTTTATCACGATCTGAATCCCACCAAGATCTAGAAAAAGATCTAGTAATATCAGTGCAGAAACTCTTTGGAAGTTTGAAAAGACTCATGACAAATGTCAATAATGTCTGACCGAGACTTTTTATAATTTTTGATAAAGGTCTCTTCCATCCTTGAATAACTTTGTAGATATGTTATCGAATGAATCTAAAATCTGTGAATTTATTCCTTGAGAAATGTGATGGAAGATCCAAATAATGGCCCAAGTCTTCAACATGAGTAATCCCCAACAAACTGCTCAATAAGTTGGCTCGATCTTTGTTTATATTAGTTGAGAAAAAAATATTGAAGACTTGTTGAAATCGATACTTTATTTTGGTGCCTTTTCGAAACAAATAAGAACATTCTTTGGGTTGATCATTTCCTCTTCAGAAGCATTGCAAATAATTAAGCTATCATTGGCAAATAGTGAATGGGAGATAGACATGATTCTGCGAAACGAAATCTTAATAAAGATCCATTTATAAAAGTGTTTTACAAAAGATAAGAAAATTCTTTAGTTACCCCCTAAAAAAAAGATAAGGGGATAGAGAGTCTCCTTCACGAATCTCTCTATAAGGTATTATTTACCCTTAGGTTCCACATTGATAATTACTGAGAAAATAGCTGATGAAACGCAATCAATTATTAAAGATACCCATATAGAATCAAATCCTAATTTAATCATAACTTCCTCAAGAAACTTCCATTCTACTTGATTATAAGCTTTGCTTATGTCGAGTTTGATAGTTGTCATTCCTTTCTTACCATTTTTGTGGCTTTTAAGGAAATAAAGATACTCATGGCTAATGATGATATTGTCACAAATAGCCCTACCAGGTATAAAAGCTCTTTGAGATGAATATATCAAGTTTTAAGCCTATTAGCAACTGATGTAGTAACAATTTTGTAGAATACATTACATAAGCTCATAAGCCTGTAATTACCAACAGAAAGAGGATTAGTAACTTTATGAATAAGAACAATATGAGTAGAAATAATAGTGTGAACTTCCTTACTATCATTTAAAATTTCAAGACATTTTTTTGATAGTACAATTACCAACAATATTTCAATATATTTTTTTAAAAAAGATAGTTGAATATCCATCCAATCCAGGTCCTTTTGTAGGAACATTTGATGGACAACTTCTTAAAGTTCCTTCGAGGTAAAAGGAGCTAATAGAGCATCATTTGTTTATTTTGAGACTTTAGGAAAGATTGTGCTAAGGACAACTTCAATATTAGCTTGAGTAGGCTTTGTTGATCTGAAGAGTTCTTCAAAACAAGACAAAAAAGTATCTTCAATGATTTTTGGATTCTCACTCCATCTGTCATTACTATCCTTGATGCCAAAAAATTTATTATCGTTCTTCCTTAATAAGGCTTTCTTATGAAACATCTGAAGGGATTGAATCTCGTGCATAAACGAGTGAACATGTGTGTCATCGATTTCAATTTTAAAAAAAACTTGAAAAATAGAGAAAACATAAACACGTGATAAACGATAAAAGCATGCTCTTATATGGTAAAAAAATATTACCCTCGAAGATCGTCTTCAATGAAATTCCTTCATGTACGAACTCCCATGTAAAATAATGAACTCCCACGAACGAAAAGATGGAACACTACCACTAATATTATCTTGCTATTTTCAAGCAATAACCATATTGTGGGATCCTACCTTTGGATAAGGGAGATGATTTTTACAGAGGATTTTTTATGTAAAAAGCTTTGTCAGAAAGAGATCTTGTGTGGAGATTAAGAGAGTTCTTTCAATAATACGTTATTTTCTTCAACTATTTGCAAATTCACCATTAAGATGGATGAAGATGCCCCTCCATCAACACATTAGATTACTCCCCATCGGAGTCCTTTTTTTTATTTAATATATAATTAAATAATAAACAATATGAATTAATTAACAATTAATACATTAATAAGTTAAATATCATATATTTAATTAAAGTTGTATTTGAATCATATTCAAATATAATCCCTTCTCCTAAATTATAATTTTAAGAATCTCATTCACATTAATTTTAACCTATAGCTTTATGTGAATTTCATTCATATAGTTGATATTTGAATCTCATTTAAATATTTATCTCTTTTATACTGTGAAGTTTAATCGTGAATCTCATTAAAAATTAACTTTATATTACAATGTATCCATATACATTATATTAATTGCATCTCATACAATTAATTTATATTTCCTTATTTAATTTGAACAATTCAAATTAATGCAAAACTAAATGATTCTTGTTTTTATCCTTAGTGAAGGAGACGTAAAGGACCTACAGATTAGAAGATCAAATGATACAAGATTAATTAATTAAATTATTCGACATTCATTAAGTGTGAGTCACTCCACTAGAGACCCACTGTTGCACTATTCGCATTTTAAATATATTTATGTGTCCATGTCTAAACGACTATTAGTAAGTCGATCCTACACAAATTACTCGTAATTACAGATGGGTCAAATTATTGTTTTACCTGTGTAATTATCTCTTCTTCTCAAGTACCGTTTATTTCTCTAATAAACAACCAATTCATAGTCCAACCATAAACTAAATCTCTCTCAGTTAATGAGAGGGTGAGTTCTCTTTGTTCAAGACTCGAAATCAGTTCTTAAACGAGCAATTCATCTACTTACCCTAAAACGGGAATGAGTAAACTTCATATTATGTAGCTATATTCTCAGCTTCCTACTTGGATACGTCCCCAAAATGGCAGTCTTATCGAGTCGGCGACTTGGGCCACTTTTACCCATACAAATGAAAGGACTGTCCTCATAGATAGGAGTCTATAACTCACTCAGGATTGATAATTAGTTACAAATGAACATCATATGAAATGTTAATCTCTTCAATCAATAGTGTTATAAAGAGAGGATTAACCATTTTGTTGTCCGATCTTATACAAACTCTTTGTATAGGATACCCTTCACTTGCATGTATCCACATGAACGATCTAGATCACACCGTTTATAACACTTACAACTCTTGTAACATTTACAAAGTGGATCGTATCCGTAGTGTCACCAGGATAAGGCACCCGATCTTATCCATATACTGCATGTTGGGGACGATGCCCTAAATCTCGTGGTCTTGTAGTTGGTAATTTTATTTGTACAAACAATTTACTTATCTAATTAAATAATAAGTATTTTATTCAACATTTAGTTGCATTAACCCAACAAACAATAAACTAAGATCCAAGGTTATTTGTTGTAACTTAGACATGTATGTGAAAACATACAAGTGAATCATATTTAAGTGATAACTTGGACGATCTGTAGTAGATGGATAAGGTTGGGTACCTTATCTTGGTGACACTACGAATACAACTCGTTTTTTAGTTGTTTCAATTGTTGTAAAATGTTACAAATGATCTAGTTCTGATCATTCATGTGGAGACATGTGAGAGGGGATATTCTATACAAAGAGTTTGTATATGACTGGACCACGAAATGAATAGTCTCTCTATATAATACCGTTGCTAGAAGAGACTTATATTTAACCAGGATGATCATAGGTGACTTGACTTGGATCATAAGTGAGTCGTGAACTCCTGCATATGAAGCCGGTCCTTTGATCTGCATGGGTGAGAGTGGCCAATTTCGCCGACTCAATATGCATACCATTTTGGGATTCATCTGATTAGAGAGCTAGGAATACAACTACATAAAAATAAATTCACTCATTCCCTATTGTTAGGATAAGTAAAGAAATTGTTCCCTTAAGGATTGATTTCAGAGCTCTAATAATATGGCACCACACCCTCTTCTGGCCCGATAAGGTTTTGGTTGTAGTTGAACTATAACTAATTGTTCATTAGAGATATCAGTGGTACTTAAGGAGTTAGATGTAACTACAGGGGTAAAATAGTAATTTTGGCGCAACTGTACTTACGAGCAATTTGTGAAAGGTCAACATACTATTGATTGGTTATATCCAATGAACACAAAAATATATCTGTAGTGCAAAGAGTGCATCTGTCGATCTTTAATGGAATGATTGTCAGTTAATAAAAATTGATTAATTTAATTAAATAGTTTAAATAATTAATCAAGCCCCATTGGAACTTCAGTCATAGGTCCGTAAGATCCCCTCATTAGCTCAATTTGGATCAATTAGAATCAAAATTAATTTTGGATAAATTTGAATTGTCTAAATTAATTTAAGGGAATTAATTATATAAGATATAATTAATATAATGTATTAATACATTATAATATAAAATTTGTTATATGAGATATAATTAATACAACCTATGTGATACATTATAATATAAAGTTTTATTTGAGAGAGAATATTTATTTGCATATGATTCAAATATTAATAATAGGAATTTCTACACAAAACACAAAAGGCCTTAAAATAGGCTCATATTGCGTCAATGTCTTTAACATTTCATTTTTTTTTTTTTACAAAAAAGACTTATCGGTCTCCCTATTTTCATTAATATCAGTGACTATTTATGTTTATATATATAACTCTCTCTCCCCCATGTATATATCCTCTCCCCCATGCTTCAAGGTCATTTTTTCATCTTCCTTCTCTTTTCTCATTCTCCCTCTTTTTCTTTTCTCCTTCCAACGATGTGAGTTATAGACGAGAGACGGATGGCGTGGGACGATCCGGCGATGGTGCGAGCACAGGACGACAAGAACAGCGATGGCGAACTCAGAGCAAATGAACAACAACGACGGACTCAGAGCAAATGAACAACGACGGCAGATTCAGAGCAAATGAAGACAACGGACCTGATTCCACTTTTAGTTTTACTTATTCCTATTTTTTATATATACTATGATATATAAGTTAGCTTATATAGGAAAATCAATATATACTGTAGTATATGTATTCGTTTATTTGATATAAATGAGTGTTTTTTTTTTTAGACTTCATATATCATATATATATTGTAGTGTAAATGAAATTTATGAAAAATTATATATTGTGATATATTTCATATATTGATTTATTCTGTGACTTATGTCAAACATTGAGTCGATCTCTTATTTATAAACTGTAGTATATTTCATATATTGGTTAGAATACTTTCAAATAACTAAGAAAATGTTCTAAGGTATATTTAAAATAACCATAAATCTGTCAAAATATTCTAAGACATATTTAAAATAACCATTAATTTGTCAAGAAAATCAATACGTTGATACGTGAAAACCAACGTAAATATAAAATAAAATTTCATTAGATGTATTTTCTTTTCCAAATTGGAAAATGGAAAAAAATTATTATAAATGTTATCTCTCTCCAATTGATAAATGAGAAAAGTTATATTAAATGTGTTTTCTTTCTCTATGATAAATGTATTTTATCTCCTAATCATTAAAGTAGATTCGAAAATAAGAAAAAATATATAAAGATTAGATATAAATAAATGAAAATGGTATAAAATTAACCCTAAGAGTCATCTTTGAAATAAATTCAAATTTTAAGACATGTATGAAATATAGGGTTTTCTTTAGTTTAGGCCTTCTATGTACAAATCTCATATAAAATAATTAAAATTTTGTATAGGGCTTTCTACACATGTAGCTTTGATTCTATACCCATATTATACTTTTGTCTTTAACATTTAATTTATTTAAAAAGTAAGCCAATAGAATACAAATTTTTACTGAAGTTGGTGTATATTTACCATTTAGGCATCATCCATGTTTTTTTATAAAACAAAAATAAATAAATAAATAAATAATTTGATTTTCTCTTCCCCATGCACAATCATAGGGCTTCCCGCCCATTGATGTTGTTTTTTAAAAAAGAAAAATACGTTGAATTTTCTTTCTCCTCCCTCATCCCTATTCTTTTTTCCTCCTCTTCCTCCGTCCTACCTATTATTTCTTCTTCCTCTTCCCTCTTTTTTTCTCATTTCTGACAGTGTGGTTGCAGACGGACGGCCTCGCGCAAGGCGAAACTTCCAACGTCGGCACGAGCAAATCCAATGTGGACTCGAGCAGACGACGATGTGGTGCAGGGTGAAGCTTCTGGCATTGGACGCGAGTAAATCCAATGCAGACTCAGACAGATCCAGTTGACGACGATGCGGGCTCGAGCAAACAGACGACGTGATATGATGTGGCGAAGCTTCCGACACCGGGTGTGAGTAGATCCACGCGTAGACTCGGGCAGATCCAGTCGATGGAGCTAGGCAAGAAGATTCGGTCGATGGTGGGGGTTTTGGACGAGATGAAGATGAGGGGAGTTGTTGGACACACAAAACAAGAATACTGTGATATATATACTATGATATATATAATCGTTTATTTTATATAAACGATGATGGTTTTTATATTTAGATTTTTTGTTTTATGATATATACGCTTATATATATGTTTTATGTTGAACATCAAGTCCATTTGTGATTTATATATATGGTAGATATTTTTGTTGATTTTCTACTACTTTGAAATTATGATATATGATATATACACGCTTGTATAGATGTTCTGAATTTTATGTTCTAAGGTATATTTAAAAAAACCATGAATATTTGAGTAGATATCAAATATGTTTACTAGTATGTTTCATAGCTCGCATTATATCATTTGGTCTACATACCGGAACTGCTTGTTATCTAGGAACTTGTTGAGAAATACTGCAATGAAAGGAAGATACC
The DNA here is from genome assembly GCF_009727055.1 of Benincasa hispida. Lineage (NCBI taxonomy): Eukaryota > Viridiplantae > Streptophyta > Magnoliopsida > Cucurbitales > Cucurbitaceae > Benincasa > Benincasa hispida. Next base: position 15,444,062 of record NC_052356.1, on the reverse strand, counting down.
TATGGTGTGTTCCAACGAAGCGTCAGGTTGTTGGTAAAGAGTGTGAGCAGACGGGGGGCGAGGGCTCACACAAGTAAATGAAGGACCCCTAACAAAACTATGGGGGGCTGTATTGGCCAGTTCGTATTTAAGTTAAGCAGCAGGCCTCGTTGGAGAAGTTAGATAAGTCCCCGAGAGGGCTTGGCTTAGTTGATCCTCATCTCTGGTTCTCGGTAATGCCATCTGCCCTTTTGTGCCTCATATGCCAGCTCCAAGAATTTCTTTTCTTAAGACGGGGCACGCCTTTCAAAGCATCAGGTAACCATACATAAAGAGGAAATTGAGCCCGTTCTCGAAATAGAATAGAGGAGTTCCCCCGAGGAATCTAATGAACCATGATAAGTTGTTTCCTTGAATTTCTCATATGAATCTCTTGTCTTTAGCTATCCCCGTGCAACTGTCATAGGATTTAAAAAAGGAATTGATCGTGTCTGTATTGTAGTCGCATCTAACAACCCGAGCCTAAAGTCAAGCCTCTTTTCTCCATTCCACAAAAAGACGGGGCGTGTTACAGTTTTTCACCGAGAGGGTGGATCAAAGCAATTGCAACGAAGAATTGCCGAGAATAACGATGGGCATAGTTGTCTCTCACACTTGGGAAGGGGGGACAATTAACTAGAGCCAGTTTGGATTTATCGAGAGGGGCCAAAGTAAGACATCAAGCTTTTGAGGGGCTCATTCAAGACTTACTCGAACTATTACTCAACAGAAAATAAGAGCTTTGGCTCCCGTCCTCTCATATCATATAAAAGAGAAAGTTCTTCTGCTTGTTCGACTAGTAAAAAATTTCACATTTATTTTTTTGAGCAGAAGAGCCATTTTCATTTTCAAGTAGTGTCTTTTAGACTATTTCCAAATAAACAATGGAATATATTACTTACACGAGTGAACAAACAATGAAATATTTCACATAACATAAACAATCAACATGAAAAACGAAATGGTGATTTATGCCAATAATTGAATCAAACTTTAATTTATATAATATGTTATATTTCATATATTTGTTAGAATATTTTCAAATATTTAACAAAATTTCTTAGATACATTTAAATAACCATAAATAAATAAAAAAAAACATGAAACCAATGAAAATAGAAAATAAAATTTTATTAAATGCATGTTCTTTCTCTAATTAAATTAAATAAAAGGAAAAATCTAAACAAATAACTGCATTTTCTATCTCCATTTGAAAATATTAAAAAATCATATTAAATGCATTTTATCTCTGGAAGTTTCTCCCATTATCATTAAAGAAATTTCGTAAATAGGAAATTATATATAAAATCGAAAATAAAAACAATAAAAAGGTAAATTTGTAAAAAATAATACTAAAATCGAAAAAAATTTAAATTTAAAGACATTTTTTTAAATATATGAGAATTTTTTTAAAATAATGTTTTTTAATAAATAATGACAAAAATAGGGTTGGGGAGAAAGTATTCCAAAAAATAGGTGTTTAAATCGTGTACCGGGTACACAATAAGGCCTAAATTGTGTACCAGGTACACGAGTACCTGGCCACCTGGCACGCCCAGTCTGGCGTGGCAGTCATGCAGGTTTGACTGAGGGAATCGTGTACCGGGTACACAATTACCCTAAGTCGTGTACCTGTCTCTTATACACATCTAGATGTGTATAAGAGACAGGTCGTGTACCGGGTACACGACTTCCACGCCTTAAAAGCTCCGTCCGACCTTTCTTCTTCCTCACCGAAACGCCTATTGTTCTTCCTCACCGCCACTTATAATCATTTTCCCTCACCGAAACCATTGATTCATCCCTTCTACCTACCAAAATCTCGTTGATTTTCCTCACCGAAGCCTCTATTTCACCGAAATCTTCCAAAATTTCGATTTTGCTCGACTTTCAATCCTCCATTTGATCCTCACCGAATCTTCCATTGTAGCGGTCGTGTTGCTTGATTTTCCTATATTTTTGGTTGCCGAATTTTGCTTGGTATATTTCTTTCTCTAGTTGGGCTTATATGTATTTATATGTATGTTTTTGCATGTTTTTGGGCTGAATTTTGTTTGGTATATTCCTACATTTTTGTATAGTTTATGTATAGTGTATTACATAGTTTATGTATAGTTTATATTGTATAGTTTTGTGTATGATTTAGTTTATATATAGTTTGTGATGATTTAATTTATGTATAGTTTATGTATAGTTTATGTACAATTTAGTTTATGTATGTTTTTGGGCTGATCTTACATTTTTTTATTTGTTTAGATTGATTTAATTTTAGAAATCTTATATGTATAGCTTATGTATGATTTAGTTTATGTATGATTGATTTAAACTTAGAAAACTTAGAAAACTTAGAAATTAGAGTTTGTTGGGTTGACATATTAACATATTTTTTTTTTGTCAACTATAACATTTGAAAAAAAATAATAAATATGTCGATGCGTCCTGAAGATTTAGTAATTCTTGAACCTGAAAATGATGGAGATAGTGGCATCAACGTTGAAGTGGATGAATTATTTGAAAACGACGGTAGTGGTGAACAAGATCTTGAGTTGGTACCTTCGAAAATGTTCAACGAAATAGATTGGGAAAAGACAAATTCAACGTGTGAACTAGGGTCTACTTTGGAAGAAAGGAATGTAGGAGTAGATAACTATAGTTTAATATAAAAAGGAATGTTGTTTAATACCAAAGAAGATTTACAGCTTGCTGTAACAAAAATATTGTGTGACAGAACACTACGAAATTGTCGTAGTGGAATCAAATCAGGATCTTTAGTATGTTAAATGTAAATCTGACGGTTGTGCTGGGAGGCTATGGGCATGTCAGCGCAAAACTCATGGGATGTTCGAAATCACAAAACTTCAAGAAGAATACTCATGTGTTGTTTTCAAAGTTGCACAAGATCATTCACAGCTGGATTCAAATTTCATGAGTATCGAAATTCAGAATTTGGTTAGAGCTGATCCTGAAGTACCTGTGGCCCTACTTCAAGAAGTCATTAAAAGACAATATAGCTATAATGTCAATTTTAGACGGGTGTGGCAAGCCAAGAGAAAAGCGTTAATGGTTGTGTTTGGCGATTGGGAGAAATCATATTCAGAGCTTCCGTATTGGTTGAATGTTGTTGTTCATTACAACCTAGGAACACGAATAGATTGGTTTTTCCTTCCCTCTGATGTGCCAGGTACGACTATTTTTGGACGAGTTTTTTGGTCTTTTGGTCCTGCAAGAGAAGGGTTTAACCATTGTAGGCCATTAATCCAAATTGATGGAACTCATCTATACGGAAAGTATAAGGGGAAATTATTGGCAGCCTTATCTGTTGATGCAAATAGAGATACATTTCCCCTTGCTTTTGCTATCGTAGAAGGTGAGAATTCGTCCAGTTGGTCATGGTTTTTGTGGGCATTGCAAAAATATGTTACCCAAAGAGAGGGTATTCACTTGATTTCTGACAGACATAAGAACATTCTTGCTGCAATTAATAATGAAGAAATTGGTTGGAGTGAACCCAAAGCGTACCACCGATATTGTCTTTGCCATATTGCCAATAATTTCAATACAAAATACAAATCGAAGCAACTAAAAAATTTGGTGTTTAAGGCCGAAAATCAACACCAAAGGCATAAGTTCATTCGGTACATGAAAGAATTGAAACAATTGCACCCTGAATGTTTTGAATTTTTTTCATACATTGACTTAGAAAAATGGACACAGTCACATGACGGTGGGTACTATGTGTGGATGACCAGCAATGCAGCTGAATGTATGAACAACGTTTTTAAATGTGCTATAATATTACCCATTACTTCTTTGGTTAGGCTAACATTCTATCGCACAATATTGTATTTTGAATGTCGGAGACAAGAAATCAGTGAAGCACTCGATCGTGGGGACATATATACAGAATATGCCCTAAAGAAACTAAAAAGGTGGGAAAAACAAGCATTGGCACATACGGTGACATCCATTGATAGGGAAAGTCAAACTTTCGAAGCACAAACTGGCATAAGTATGATTTCTCCCTACAAATGATAGCACACCCAAGTTTTAAGCTTGAAAAAAGGGACATGTTCTTGCAATAAGTGGCAATCATTCAAGATTTTATGCTCTCATGTAATTGCAGTTTGTAATTACATGCATATACATACCTACCACTTATTGATGAATGCTACAAATTGTCCAATTTCAAGCGTTGTTATGAAGGCCGCTTCCATCCAATTCAACACCCAGATTATTGGCCAGAATTATCATTTACAAAAGTTTGTCCAAATGCGGACTTACTTAGAGAACAAGGTCGACCAAAAAGTACGCGGATTCATAATGAAATGGATTGGAGATAAGCAAGCCAAAAAGTGCGATGTACAATTTGTAAAAGAGAAGGACATAACAGACGCACTTGTCCACACCATACACTGGGTGCTTCATCGTCTTTGGGTCATTAGGATTTTTATTTTTATTTTTTTACTTGTATATTTCATGTATTTGTATTCTTTATGTATTTATAATTTTCATGTAATTGTATATTTCATGTATTTATATTCTTTATGTATTTATAATGAATTTATGAAATGAATTTATTTAATAAACTTATTTTATGTAGTTGTATTTTCTTATATATATTTTATGTTGTCGATTATATTATGTAATATAATTTGAACTTTTTAGTAATGGAGCCTAGTCCTTCTAATCCTGTACAATTGTACCAACAAAACACGCATCGTTCACAAACAGTATGAGATAGTTCTTCCACTATAGTGCTGAGTTGTTGGAGGAGGGAGGTGACTGCACAAAGTACTATCCCATTTGATTACCGCATTATTCCATATGTTCAGGAGGCGGGTTTTCTTGGGGTTGCACAGATTGGTTTCATCCAGCTTGATTGACACCTGATTACTACTCTAGTTGAGCTCTGGAGACCAAAGATCCACACATTTCACTTGCCCTGTGAGGAATGCACTATTACGCTGCAAGATGTTGCCGTACAATTTGGGTTAAGAGTGGACGGGCAACCACTGACAGGCTCACTACAGTATGACTGGAAGAACGTTTGTGAAGAGTTGTTAGGCGTTCTGCCAGAGGATCTGAAGGAATCAAGATTGAGTATCCCTTGGTTGGCGTCCCAGTTTCCCGAATTACCTCCTGATGCCGACGGCATCGGCGTACGTAGGTACGCACAAGCATACATCCTGCAGCTTATTGGAGGATTTTTATTTTCCGAGAAGTCAAATACTCTGGTGCATCTCATGTTCCTCCCATTATTGTCTGATTTTGAGCACGCTGGTACGTACTCGTGGGGTGGTGCATGTCTTGCATGGTTGTACAGAGAATTTTGTCGGGCTTCCAATGCACAAGTGTTGGAAATAGTGGGGCCACTGATACTATTACAAGTATGAACTTATAATCGATTTCCAATTGTAACACCACAAGTCCAACTATAGGCCTCAGATTATCGTCCACTTAGTGCCAGGTATTATTTTCTTTATATATTTATTTCGTTACCATTTTATGTAAAAATATAACTTAATTGTATTTCTTTTTATAATTTTGGATAGAGTGGTGTATTAGCTGCCTCTGAATAGTTAGAAAATATGTTGCTCGTGTACAGAAAAAACATTTGACATGCTGACGCCCAATCAGGTAGTAAATATGTATATAAATGAATATTTAAAAAATTTTATATGTATACTAATTATTTTTTTTTGTCAGGTTATTTGGACACCATATTCACAGATTTGGTCATCCTTACCTGATTATTGTCGTGATGGTGAAGACATCTGGTTGATTGTTAGCCCTCTTATATACTTCCATATAGTAGAGTTGCATCATACAGATCGTGTGCTGAGACAGTTCGGTATGCGACAAACGATACCTTTGTTGTCCTATACACTCCCAAAACTATACCAGATCGATTTAAGAGGTAAGCATGACCAAGACTGGCGTGAATCCATGCATAGTATTTATCCTACTGGCATGGACAACGTGATCGTTGTGCACAGGGAGAATTAACAGATGGACCAACTGTATCAGACGACTACTTTTCCTGGTACAATTCGATCACGAGGCCATTTATCTCACGAGATGACACTTACTATTATTGCATGGTAAGAGATTTCAAATCAAACATTTTCCATATATATAATATGAATATTGTTTAATATTTTTTTTATTCTACAGAATAATTTTATCGACGATGTTCAACAATATTTAGTGCAGAACAACCTACTAGAATTGGGTTCAATGTGTCAGCAAACATTGATCAACGTAGAAAATATTATTCAACAAACAAGACGACTCAATGTTGCTGACACCGATCGAAGACGTATTCGTCGTAGATGACAACGATAACGGGGTGAACCTAATTTAGAGAGACACGAAGACAACCCCCATGAGGAGTAAGAGCCAGAGGGTAGTTTTTAAATCCCACATTGTATCATTTTAAAATTGCAAATCTCAAAAGAACTAATTGTAAGTATTATTTAATATCATGATATATTTTTTTTAATATAAGTGCAAGATGTTTTCATTGTAGATTAAATATATAATTAAGTTTAACAATTAAAAAAAAAATTATAAGCAACAATGAAGGAATTAAGGTTTAACAATTAGCTTTAAAAAAAAGAAAAAAAAAATAAGCGAATCGTGTACCGGGTACACGAGTTCGCTTGACTGATCAACCAATCAGCTGACGTGGTCAGCTGATTGGATTAAATGCTCGTGTACAGGGTATACGATTTTACTATCCTAAATCTGATAATACTTTCCCAAAATACCTATTTTTAAAAATACTTCCCCCAACCCTATTTTTGTCGTTATTTATTAAAAAAACACTATTAAAAAAAAAAAATCAATATATGATCTAAAGATGATAGTTTATGTAAAAATCCCTTTGTATAAATTAAAGTGGGCCGGCCCAAGTCAATGGAATCGAAACTTTATCTCGAAGTCGCGTAGGATGCATACACCCGCACAAATTATCATTCAACCCTAATCCATCTTCCTCTCTCTCTCTCTCTCTCAAGCTAGCCCTAAAAAAAGCTAATGTCTGGTATGTACGATCAAGGAGGAGACGCTGCTCCGTCGTACGGAGCCCCTGGAGGCGGTGGAGGATACGGTGGTGGAGGTGGAGGTGGAGGATATGGGGGCGGTGGTG
>NC_052356.1:15382096-15436824 GCF_009727055.1 Benincasa hispida | reverse complement strand
TAAGCATGTATCTAGTTAGAAAAGATGAAAGTTATAGTAAAAGAATTGTAAGAAAAGAAAGATAATTTTCAAAAAGAAAAAAAGCAAATATCAAATGTTGGTTAGATATGTTCAGCGCAATGCATATGACTTTATTTTTAAGATAAATGAAGTTTTTCATTCTGCCCATGTGTAAAACTAATTTTAATAATTGGTAAAATTATAGCATTTAAAATGATGTTAAAAAAATATGATCAGAAATTATTCAAAGAGTTCTCAAAAGATATATAAAAAAATGGGGAAGGATACAACCTAACAAATAAACAAAGATATAAATGATAATTTGTGCTCAATTTATATCCTTGACTAAGACTTCGATTAAGAGATCCAAACTCTTCTTCCATTTCATAAATTGAAAACCTTGTTTGTTCGATATTTTATCATAAGATGTTTCAAATGCTAGATTCTAATAAGATGTTTGCAGTATCATTTTGCGGGGTGAAAAAAAATCAGTGAATAAACAAAGATGTCAAAACTTAGCCCAACTGTGATATTGAACACCTTTCAGAATTGCAAAGGGTCACAGCAAGTTAAATGTACATAAAGGTGGCTGCCAAACCTCCCCTGCGACCCTGTATAAGAGAAATTTCCGATGAAGAAACCGAGCTTTTGCGCCAGAATTTACAGTGCCTTTCCACTCTTATGGAACCTAAGACACTGAGACCAAACTCCTCCTCGTCAAGCACAAAACATGTCCATACATCATTCTGCCCATTCATTGCATATGCGGCGGTGGTGCTGGTTGTACGTTGTAAAGTGGTCCATGTGTCGGTGGTGCACGTGCATATTGCGAAACAATATCGACGCCAGCTCCTCCAGGAACCTGAAACAGGTTGTCAGCCTATATTATGGTGGTTGTGGAGATTTGATAACTATTGAGAATACATTTAAACAATGGTGTCATTTTTGCATAAAAAATAGATATAATGGAACGGTACCAAAATGAGTCTAGCTTAGTAGTCAAGATGCCACTTCTTTTCTTTGAGGTAGGAGGTTAAAATCCCACCTCTATATTGGTTTAAGTCGTGAAAAATAAACCACATATGCAACTGTTTAAGCTTCAAGGGCTGTCATAATAATCCTAAGTTCCTAACGCAAAATTCCACCTGCTTCAAGTCACAAGGAAATAAGGGCATGTTTTCTTCCTATAAAAACTACTTCACAGTCACCTCTACGGAATTTTATTACAATTTTAATTTCCATTAAAAGGAGCATTTTTGTTGCTTGGTTGGTAGCTCTGGTCATATAAAAGTATGTCTGGAAATGCTTTTAGCTTCAGTTACAATACTTTTCTCTTAAAAGTACATTTGAGTGCTTCAACCACTATGGCTGAAAGCATTCTATAAGCACTTCTTCAAACAACACTAAAAGGAGATTTTAACCTTTCGCAAAGGTACTTTTATATTATTGTCAAACACGATATTTTTTAGTCAGGAATATGTTTGGCATTCCAAACATAGCTTAAGTTTTAGGATGGTTACTTATAGTTGATAATTGAACTTCGCGTTCCAATGACCATGAATGGTGTTCACCAAGAATCAAGGCAGTATCAGCCCTACACTAAATTTTTGGGCCGTGGAACTAATACAGACATAGAGGACATACCTGATGCATGCCATAAGGGTCAGAGGGATATGAGCTCGCGCCGTATCTTATGTTTGGATGGCCGTAAGTTGTGGCATAACCGGGAACTGTATGAAATTGAAATAGAGAGTCAGCGACAAAAACAGGATGATAAATAAGTTACCGAGTACGAAAAGCAGGCTTACAAGGACTTGTTACAGCTGCTGCAGCCCTTGCTCTCTTCTCAGCATTGGCCAGTTCAGCATGCAATTTTTCAACTTCCTGAGACATGGAAACCATACTCTTTTCCATTGCCTCAGCCTGCTCAAGATTACTAGCGTGTGTTCGTTTCTCGTATTCAATAGCAGCCCTGTCCAGATCAACAACAAATAGCAAGAGGTAATTTCCAAACCTCAATTATGCTCCTCGAATAAATAGGATCCTGCAGTTGATTTCTTCTGCATAAAAGGAATGATCCTACCAATTCTTTTGTCCACTCTGTTACATAATATCAAGTTGTTTTGTTTTACAATCAACAAAGTTAACTATAGAAAACGCAGAAACTTTCACATGCCCGTAATCCTCAAAATTAGTTATTTACATTTTCATTCCACTAAGTTTTCTGATTCTATTAATTTTTTTGTTAAAAGATTTTTTTTTTATTCCAATGGTTCGAGTAACTTCATGATATTTAATACAATATTTGTGCGAAGAGGATCGTGCCAGCTCTAGTACTAAACAAGACATCTTGTTCGGGCAGTAAGATCATATGGGATCTAATATTCAAGAAGACATAGTTTTGCACAGGATTGTTTCCTTGAACAAGCATACTTCTTTTTTGTTTAAGACGAGATAGTTTTGATATATAATATTATTGAACCATGCCTTTCAAAAGTAGCTTCTCATGTAAACAGAAACTAATTTGGGACTTGAAAGCAACCACTATGTATAGCAATAATATCAATAACAAAAACAGCTAGACCAAATGAACAAACTTCAGAGCTTTTGGATGGTTCAAATTTCAAGTAGGTACCAATGTTCAAAAAATTGAAAGAGAAGGCTTAGCATTCGAATTGACAATTTGATATTCTCTTTACGGCAGAAACATACAGCTATAAAACAATTATAATGGAGTCTCAACAATTAAGCTAATACAAATTTTATGTCGAAACAATCAAATTCAGGAACAATAGATGGGCGAAACCTTACCAGCCAACTCAACATAAATTGATGCTTTAAATTGAAAAAGCTATTTCGAACTATACTGAAGGATAAGGTAACCAGGACAACATCCTAAAAGAAAAGCATCCAAAGGAGCAATCAAAATTTACCTTCCTCTTTGAATTTCATGGTGCATTCTATCAATTTCAGCTTTAATAGACGGCAATGGCTGTGACTCGGAGGAGGCTTTAGTAAGGTCGTCGCGAATTGCTTGCAACTCGGCAGTTAATTCTTGCTTGACGGTACTCAGCTTCTGTATATCCGCCCGCACTTGAACGAGCTCCGCCATCATAGCGTCCATCGCGCGAACCTCGGCATCCATTTTCAGCGATTTCTCATAAACCTCCCTCACCTCAGCGTCTCTCTCGGCCTTGACTTTAGCCGCAGTGGCCGATAGGTGCCGGAGCTCTTGCTCAGACGACGCCAGCTCTTGCTTGAGCGCCACGTGAGTGGCTGCAAGGCGTTGGTTATCAGAGAGGAGAGTTTGAATCTCTCGGTGCTGGGCAGATATCCTATCTTCGAGAAGGATTGCCTGGTGAGCCCTGGAAGAACCGCCGACGGAAGATGAGTGAGAAAGACGATGATGGGATCGACGATCATCAGGCGGGCTTCGACTCAACGGAACTTCGCGTCGTTTCAAGGCATTCGGCTGATGGCTTCGTCCGGCCATGCCTGAGGATAGCGCGTTCCTCCTCCTTCGATGCTCTTCGTTGTTCTTCACAGACAAGCAGCTGAGATTCGAGGCCAAAACGAATTGAGAGATCGAATTTTGGCGACGGCAGTTTTCGTTTCGGTTCCTTATTTGGAAGGGTTCCGTCCGCCCGTTGTTTGGTTGGCCGGTTACCGGATTTCAATCGACGGCGAGAATGTGTACTAATGGGCTTCACTAGTTGGGCTTTACTTTCAGGCCCATTTTGTTTATACACGGTTATGAGCCCAACTTACAAATATGGGTCCTTTACATTTAAGCCACCCCCACATTTGAAACTAAATAATTAAATAAATAATAATAACACTATTTAATTTAACTTACACTATTTCTGGTAGTTTTTTTAGTACTATTATATATGTCAGCTGGCTAAATTCAACCTAACTCAAGAATAATTGATATGTCTTTCTTTTGGAGGTTAGAGGGTCGATCTCCGCTCCAACAATTGTCGTATTAAAAAAAATCAATATTTAAATCTTATTTTGGTATCTAAACTTTAAATATTGTTTTATTTTTGTCTCTAAACTTTAAAAAACGATCGTTTTAGTCCTCAAACTTTAAACGAGCCAATATATTGAACGACCAAAATCTTAAACGCAAAATGACGGGAGTTCTCCTATAGAAAATTGTTTTTCCATCTAATTTAAAACTGAAATCCTCAAATTTTTAGCCTGGATAACTTATTTGATAGCCTAGTCATCTAAAAATTGAAGTCATCTCATCATTTTGTTTAAAGGTTAGTAGAATCTTAATAGCAAGGACTAAAGTAAGCACTTTTTAAAAATTTAAGAACTAGAATAGACGTATTTAAAAGTCTAGGGATCAAAATAAAACAAGATTTAAAGTTCAGGGACCATAGTAGAATTAAAAAAAAAAACCAAATATTTCATAATTTTTTTTGCGAACAATAACTATGGGGTGAGAATCCACCTGACGTCTAGGAACGGAGTACATGCCAGTACCACAAACTTACAATTACACATATTTCATAATTTTAATTTTAGATAAATAGATGTATCAATAAATTATTTTTTATCCGGTCAAATTGTAAGTTTAATTCTTATGATTGGTTAGTTGATAGTTCTATTTTTTTAGTCTAGTAATCAAACAAATATTGTAGTTTTAATCTAAGTTATAAAATACTATAAAATTATACTTCGTTTTAGTTTATAGAATTGAAAATTTTAGTTTTAATCAAAATTTTATTTATATAAACTTTCTATAAACTAATGTTTGTCGCTAATATAAAACACTACAACAAAGAACATTTAAAAATGTTACCATTAAAATTCATGATAATAACGAATAATTATAAATTGTCACTGTCAACGATAAACAATATTGAGAATGATTTTCTTTTTAGTTGAATAAAATATTTTGAATGGATTAATGTGATGATAAATATTTTGTCCAAAAAAGAATCACTTTTTAACGTGAAGAATAAAATAGAGGAAATGTGATAATTTAAAATTATATTTAATAATTTAAATGTAAAATTACACGAATAAAAGGGGAAATCATAAGTTTCTATCCTATAATCCTTTTAATAGTACGGATTGACCTCTAATTACCAAATGTAAGTTATTTTGAGATTTATTGCATATATTTAGCCAAAAGTGTAGTAAAACCACGCTTAATTTATCACAGTCCTTAGAAAAATAGGTGTCATTATCATTTCATATAAAAAGCTCAACACCAATTTCGGAGTGTGAAGAATAAACCTTTCCCGCCAATTTAATCGATGTCTTGTTCAGCTGCGGAGCAATACTCTCTCTTTCGTTCGCGGCTCAGAAGCCGAAGGTTTGGCTGTTCACTCGCATTTCTTATCTAACTCATTCATTCGAATTTTTCATCGATAATCTCCATTTATTATCGATCATTACATTTTCTCTGATGCTTTAGCGCTCAAGATTTCCACAGATTCGATGATTCTACTTTGCGAATTCTGGAATTCTTTCCCGCTTCCAAAGACGCGATGTCGTTGATGGATGTCAAATCGGACTTAAAAGAATTCCTCAGATTTGAATCTCTATCTATCATTCGTGAAACCGCTGAGAAAACTGATGATCAAAAGCTTCTAGTCATCGAATTTCTTGTTCGAGCATTTGCTCTTGTTGGAGACATTGAGGCGAGTATTCATTTGCATAACTCTCTGTGATCGTTCAGAATATTAGTAATTTCGCTAATAGCTTCATCCTTATTTTTGTTGTTATTTTGTTTATTCTATAAATATGTTCTCTCGTGTTAAAAAACCGTGGTTATATTCACTTTTGCTTGCTGTATTAAGTTTTGGTGCATCTTAAGTTTTCATTGTGCCGAGCATCGCAACATTCTTTTTTTTTTCCTTGAATCGCTTAGTTTGGTATCTATACTCTATGCTAAATGATTAATTTGTTAGCAGATGTGAATGTTTCTCTAATGTCCTACTTATACTTTCATGCTTCTAGAGCTGTCTCTTATACACATCTAGATGTGTATAAGAGACAGGTGGAGGGAAGGGCGGTGACGGTGGATATGGCGGTGGAGGCCGGGGTGGCGGCGGCGGTAGAGGCTATGGAGGACGAGGTGGCGGCGGAGGTGGAGGCTACGGTGGTCGAGGTATGCACTTCTCTTTTGTTCTTTGATTCGTTATTACTATTATTGTTTCTCGATCTTTCATTGACAAGAATCTCTGTGGAAAGGAAGTTTAATGTTTAGAAAAAATTTAGGATTTTTATCCTTTATTTGTTAATTCTTGTCGGAAAGACTTTCTTTTGGTTTTACTGGTTAAACGATGTTATTGCTCTGTATTGCTTTTGAAAGGTTCATTTTTTGATATTGGGTGCGGCGCGTGACTTCTATTCGTTTAGTGAATTTCCTGCGATTGTATCTAACTGTAAAGAGTTACATGTTCTTCCTCGCCTCAGTTTCTTTATGTGCCTTTTGTTTTGATCCAAATTAGGCGGCGGAGGCGGAGGCGGAGGCGGATATCAAGGAGGAGATCGAGGAGGGCGAGGGGCTGGACGCAGTGGCGGAGGTGGTCGTGGCGGAAGTGGCAGAGATGGGGATTGGGTCTGCCCTAATCCTGGGTAGGTTTTATTCCTTCTTCGTCTATCACTGAGTTCTTTTGTTTTATTTCATTTTCAAGGGTACACTGAGCGGCTCCCCATCCCTAAATGCATAAATTTTAGACTTTTATATGGGGAAATTGTCTTATGTTTGTTAGCGAAGTTTATGATTGAAACTGATGTTTTGTTTTGTTTATTTATTATTTTTTTTTTTGCCAATTTGCCAATATAGCTGTGGAAATTTGAACTTTGCTAGAAGAGTGGAGTGTAACAAGTGTGGTGCACCTTCACCTGGTGGTGCTAGTGATCGAAGTGGTGGTGGCGGCGGTGGTGGTGGTTATAATAGAGGTGGAGCTGATGGGGGTTACGGTGGAAATCGTAATGGCAGAGGTGGTAGTTACCATGGTGGTAGAAGTGGAGCTCATGATGGAGGTCGAAATGAAGGTGGGAACAGAGGTGGTAATTCTTTTGGTGGTCACCAGGGAGGAGAAGATAGCAGGTACGGTCAGGTGCCCCCATCCTCGGCACCCTCATCTGGTGGTCTTGCTGGCTCTTATCCACCATCTTACCATGCTGGAACTGCAGATTACGGGACTGATGCAGTTCCTCCTCCTGCAAGCTACAGTGGAACTACATACCCTCCAAGTTATGGTGCTCCCACTGGTGGCTATGGTGGTGATAGTCTAGGTGATGGGCGTGGTGCTGCTGGTCGGGGTGGGCCATCAGGTGGATATGATGGTGGCTACAATGCTGGTGGTAGAGGTGGCTATAATGCTGGTGGTAGAGGAGGAGGAAGCTATAATGCCAGTGGCGGTAGAGGTGGTGGTTATGGAAGTACACCAACAGCAGAGCCAGCACAGGTTAAGCAGTGTGATGACAATTGTGATGATTCGTGTGATAACTCTAGAATCTATGTATCTAATTTGCCACCAGATGTGACCATTGATGAATTGAGAGAATTATTTGGTGGGATTGGTCAAGTAAGTAACCTTCTCTTAAGCTATAATCTGTTGCATCTGGTATTCTATCCTGGTTGGAGTGGGCACCATGTGATCATTAATTCTTTTTTAGTCAATGTAGAGGCTTCCAAACTATATTTCCATACTTAGAAAGTTGACTTTTGATTACGAGGAAGTTGTTTGTGATAAATGAAGCTCTTATAGAGCTAGTTCTATTCTCCTTGCCAATGAAATGTCAGCAATTGATGTTCTGCTTTCTCTAGAATGTGTCAGTACATGGAATTCCTGATTGTCAGTTCATACTTTTTAAATAATGAGTATACTTTCATCTATTTTCTAAGCGAATGATCTTTTCATGTTCAGAAGTTATGTTATGAATTCTGTCTGAGACATTTGTTAATGATTTAGGAAGTTTTGTAGGGCTAGCTCTATTTTATTGGTAATAAAGTGGCTTTTCAAGTTCTGAAGAATCTTTTTTCAGCATTGACTTTTGCTTGTAGCTTCAAATATTGAACTGTTTAAATGAGGCCTTTTTTGCATTTTTAATTTGAAGATTGGAAGAATCAAGCAGAAGAGGGGCTACAAGGATCAGTGGCCTTGGAACATAAAAATATATACAGATGAGATGGGGAATAACAAAGGCGATGCATGTGTATCATATGAAGACCCCTCCGCGGCACATTCTGCTGGCGGTTTCTATAACAGTAACTACTGGCTCCTATAGTATTATAATCACAACATTAGCAATTATGGTTTTAATTTTAGTTTCAATCTCTCTACGATATCATTTTTCAATGATCATACTTTTGTATACTCAGATTATGATTTGAGAGGCTATAGCATCAATGTTGCAATGGCTGAAAAGTCTGCACCGAGGGCTCCACCCACATACAACCATGGGTACTTGCTTTGCCATTATTCTTTCAAAACAAATAGAGAAGTCGGAGCAGAGTTTAGGCATGCGTACATCTAAAAATATGTGCTTATTAGTTTTTTCTTGGTGTTAGTTTTCTCTTTCTTATACACATACACGAGCAGAAAAAGATTCTTGTTGGCTGAATCAGGATAGGACGAGTTACGGTTTTGGCTAATATTCAATACTGTTTGATGTCCCCAAGTTCATGTTATCTAGGAACTATCAACGATATTCTTTGTTTGATTTTTTGCTCTGAGATCCAGACATATTTGAGAATTAGGCTTTGAATTAAATTAGTCTGTCTTACCCATTTTAGTAGAAATGTTTTGTATTAGTCTTTTTACTGTTCATAATGAATTATTAATCATTTAGTAGGTACCTGTTTAGAATGAATTCTTGAGCGTGGGTGTGTATGCTTTTATCTTCTTGTTTTGTGCTAATATTCTAATATAAAGATATTTTAACTGATTCATTCATATTATTATATAATGAGCAATACTTGGGTGTAGTTTGGGCTACACCCATCTTTTCACATCCCACTTAAGCACAATAGAAAAAATTAAAAAATGTTCGAGAAGAAAAAAAGGAAAGAAGAGTTTGACATGTAGGAAATTGTGATTGGACAATCGGTGGGATGGGAATAGATGGGTGTAGCTTAGGATGCATCCAAGTTTTCTTTTCATTGTATAATTATTATGCTTTAGAAGATTTGTCATCTTGCACTGCTTAATTCTCCTTTCATGTTGCAGTGGTGGTGGTAGAGGTGGATATGGAGGTGGTGGAGATAGGCGCAGAGATAGCTATAGGGATGGAGGCTCTGGACCTGATAGACATCAGCATGGTGGAAATCGATCCCGTCCTTACTGAGAAATTCAGCATTGAGCATTTTATGTAATGGGAATTGTGATCTTAGTGTTTTAGTTTTGTTCCATGGCTGGATTCTTGAATTGGAGACCAAAGAGGTAGGTTGTTCACTTTCTATGGGCAAGAGACCTCTTTGCTCCTTTTTATCTATAGTGGTACCTGGAGGATTATAATCTTGCTCGGGCTTGAGATTAATCTAGTTGTGTGAATGTTTTTTTTTATAGAGGCAGGCGGATAATCTCCAAACTGCTTGTTGCTAAGGTAGGTGTTGATGTTTTCAGGTGAGTGCTTCTCTTTCCATAACCATTCTTAGAATCATGCACTGGGTGCTCTGATGTATAAGCTCCGCCTGATCTCAGCTACATCCTTGTTGGATCTGATGCAAGCATATCTTAGCCTATAATCATCATTTCTGCATTCATATTTTAATTATTGAATATTAACTTGCCATGTTCTTTACTCTTTTAACATCGTTTATTATTATCTGTTTGTTAGGGATGATCGGAAAATTTGTCTTATTCCTTAATTCATCTTGCACACATGTGTTCGAGGCTGCTTGTGATATTTGATTAAATTTTTTAATTTCCCATAATACTATCATATTTGTAAGTCATCCTAGGCTACATGGTGGTGTGGAGTTAAGTCCAATTGTCAACTGTCGCTCACCCCTTAGAATTTTGGTAATGTTTCTTTTTTGGGATTGGGGTTTTTATGCTGGCTGGGTCAGGCATATTAGAGGTTGGGATAGTTCATATCCAAGATAGGAACTTCAAATTAATGAGTCTATCTTTGTCAATTGAGCCAGTTAGGGTCAGAAGTATTGGAATGCAGGGTTTTTTTTTTTCCCCTTGGAAATGGGGGTATTTTAATGGGATGGGTATTTGGGTTTTAGGCTTTTTGGCAATGTTTCATATTTGTTTGGACGCTCCTGGTGCAATAATGTCTGACGCTCCAAATCTTCAAAAGACTCATTTTAGTTAGGTCTTAAGGCAAACACTAACCTCATGGATTGTGATGCCGTGGTGCTGTCATTTACATTCTGCACATTCGTTTGCTGCGTTAGGCCCCTTTGGAGCTCTGCCGAGGAAATATTCAGCAATAACTTCGGAATAGTCTTAGGAGTCGGGTATTGTTATTTATAAAAAGAAGACTTTGTACTTGGTTTTTTCCCCTTCCAAGGGTGGTGGGGTTGTTTCGTTGTTGCCTGATTCTTGACATTCTGCATAAACTAGTTTGTTTGAGCAATGAATGGTAATTTTCTTTATGTCTATTGTTTTCATATATTTCTTCCACAATCATCTGTTGAATGATGGAATCAAGTTTTAGTTATATTATACAATTGGAGAAGTGACAGTCTCCAATGTAATGAGTTGTGCATAGAGCTCTCGTAAGTAACGATATTGTGAGATCTTCAAATGAAACCCATATTTGAGATTTTGAACGTGTTCATCCAAACTGTTCGAATTTGAATTGGCTTTGAAGCTGCTAGTAGTCATTTACGACGGACTTTGTTGGTAATTCTTTGAAACTGAATTTTCACTTTATTTTGCCCCGGATTAATTAGCGTAAGCTTGTTTGAATGTCCAAAGAAACTATTCTAAAGTATGGGTTTGATTTCTCATTTTAAATATGGCTTGAATAATATGTGATTTTTTTGTGATTGTGGATGGGATTTTGGGAACAGATGGGATGAGAGCCAAAAACAAAAAATGGAGAATAGATCACGGTTTAAGGAAAAATAAATAACAATAATAATGGAGAAACAGTGGTAATTGTTTGGGCGAGGTTATTTAGGTCCTGTTGGTAACAATTTAGTTTTTGTTTTTTTGAAAAATTAAGCCCAAACGAATTTTTACAATGATGATTTTTTTTTCTTTTCAAAATTTAGTTGGGTTTTTTAAATCATTGTTGAAAAGTATATAAAATAAAAGAATATTGGACATGTAAGTAGGGTTGATAGGCTTAATTTTAAAAAAAAATAGAAAATATAATGGTATTAAATGGGGTTTTAATGTTCAAACTTATATGGTTGGAGAGTGATGAAGTAAAAAATATTTTAATTTAATTGTGTTCGTTAAATTTGAAAAGATAGAATACTTCTGCTAGATGCATCAGTTTACACTGCTAATTCTACTATTGCTGGTAACAATCTTAAGTTGGGCACAGGGTTGTAATTTGGATTTTTTTCATTGAAAAATTCACATTAAATTATTTTGACGTGCATGTATAAAAAAATAAATTAAAATATTTATAAACATCAGTAAATAGATATTCTGCTATTGTTTATAAATATTTTTTTTTTTTACCAATTTTGTCATTTAATTATTTTCTCTTTAATTAAATATAAAATATTTGCCTAGAATGCTAGAATAAAAATTATAAAACTCCAAAGAAGGTAACTCTGGATTTTTTTTAAAAAAATTATATTTTAAATAATATGTGGTGTGGAGAATAGATACTCTTATCTTGAGGTTGATATTTTCTTATTTACGTTAGTTTGATTGAATTTGTGAAAAGTTTGACTTTTGTTGAAGTGCTTGAGTTTTAATAAGAGAATTATATTTTATATTTTGTTAAAATTTGGGGGAATTTAATGGAAATTGAACATGAGAAAAAAAAATTGAAATCTAAACTTTGAGGAGAAAATTAATTCAACTTAAAAAGTTACGAGTGACAATAAGTTCTATTTTTTATTTTATTTTATTTTAATTTGAGAAGTTGTTTTCATTTTAAAAGGTGTTTACACAAATACTATATCTATTCAAATATAGATGATTCTTTTTCTTTTCTTTTTTTCCCCTAAAAGACAAGTATAAAGAAAATTTAAAATTTTACTTATTTATTTTGACAAGAAATATAAGTTAAAACAAAGCAATGTTTAAATTGGTGTCATTTAGTTGAATTTCTATGATTTCTGAGTAAACAAAATTTGCTTATATCTTAGACACAATGACACAAATCCCAGCTGCACATTGAGCAATATCTGCTTCCATTTTCAAAATGATATGTAAATTTGCAAAAGTTTTTTTTAAAGCAGTTTTAAAAATATCCTTAAATATAAAATGTTATTAAAAAAAGTTTACTCATAAATTTTTCAAATTCAACAACATGCAAAATGGAGACAAGATTTAAACATCTAACATCTTGATCGAAAATATGTACTTTATAATAGTTAAACTTATGTTTGGCAAAATCTACCGAACATTAATTAACTTGCATAGTTATAACTATATATCTTTTATGTGATAATTATTAATTTATATACTACTACACTATAACTATAAAATTATAGTTGTCCCCATTTGTTTGTTTTGAGGTATGTAATATCAATATGTATGAAATACGAAAGAGCTCTGATTTCTCTTTTTTTTTTTGGGCCAAAAATGGTATAATCAACTGTAACCATTACTATATCTTTCCATAGACATAATTTGACAACCATTCGATTTTTAAGAATTAAGTTTTAAGAACACAAACCTGCGATTTGGTTGGCAAGTTTTCTACATGGAAATTGACATAGGTATCCAATTTCCATGTTTGTTTCACAGTTTTCATCTTTTTACCTGAGAATAAGCTATTCCAGACATTCTCATTTCGCACAGATAAGTATTTTCTATTCCATTCTAAAACTATGGGTTTTCTCTTTTCTCCTCTTTATCTATTTTTCATTTTACATATAACTTCACTTTGAATATAGTTAACTAATTAATTAGTATTAATTTAACAAAAATGATATAAGTATTATGAATAACTCAATAATGATATACTAAAATATTTACTTTAACTTATTTTTATAATAAAAATTTATTAAATGAATGGAATTGTTTTTTTACATAAATTATTAATTTATTAACTAATAATATCTTAAATTATTTAATTAGTAAACTAGGATTAGTAAAATTTAGTAAGTATTAAGCTTCATTTTCAATAACAATAATTTATTACTTTATTGTTTTTTAATAATCAAGTAATTTATGGAGATTAATTTTAATTTGATCATTCATTATGAACATATAATCATCACTAATTATTTATAAGATGTTAATTATTTATTGTGATTATTTTTTATTACTCCGTTCGTTATTAACATATCATATTTATAAAATAATTTTTAGTATTCTTTATTATTAATATATCATATTTTTATCTCATTTTCTTCACCTTTTATATAATATATTGTCCATTTAAATATATATTTTCATATTATTTAATTAAAAGTAAAATTACTAATGTTAGCTTAGTTAATAATAAAAATGATTAAGTGTTAGATTATAATTAGTATGACGTTCATTAAATGTATTAACGGATTAATTTTAATTATAAAATTATTAAAATATTAATAGTTATATGTAAAATATTGAATATTTATAATTATAATTATAATCTTCAAATATTTATAATTAAATTATTATTGATTCATAATCAATTAATTTTTTAATGATATATTGAATATTATTTATTCTTTAAATTATTAATCTACAACAATTATAACAAGATTTTCATACTTGATTTCATAAATTAAACACGAACACAATTTTTTTTACAAAATTCTATTAGTATTCTCATGCACAACCAAACACAGTCATATGCCCAAACATCTTATTAACATACATCTAGAAATCCTTAAACCAAACGCCTAAATGAATTTATTATACCTTTAAGGATGCTTTAAAAAACCAAGCCAAAATTTGAAAATTAAAATAAAAAAAAAAACTTTAAAACTTGTTTTTGATTTTTAAATTTGGTTAAGCATGTATCTAGTTAGAAAAGATGAAAGTTATAGTAAAAGAATTGTAAGAAAAGAAAGATAATTTTCAAAAAGAAAAAAAGCAAATATCAAATGTTGGTTAGATATGTTCAGCGCAATGCATATGACTTTATTTTTAAGATAAATGAAGTTTTTCATTCTGCCCATGTGTAAAACTAATTTTAATAATTGGTAAAATTATAGCATTTAAAATGATGTTAAAAAAATATGATCAGAAATTATTCAAAGAGTTCTCAAAAGATATATAAAAAAATGGGGAAGGATACAACCTAACAAATAAACAAAGATATAAATGATAATTTGTGCTCAATTTATATCCTTGACTAAGACTTCGATTAAGAGATCCAAACTCTTCTTCCATTTCATAAATTGAAAACCTTGTTTGTTCGATATTTTATCATAAGATGTTTCAAATGCTAGATTCTAATAAGATGTTTGCAGTATCATTTTGCGGGGTGAAAAAAAATCAGTGAATAAACAAAGATGTCAAAACTTAGCCCAACTGTGATATTGAACACCTTTCAGAATTGCAAAGGGTCACAGCAAGTTAAATGTACATAAAGGTGGCTGCCAAACCTCCCCTGCGACCCTGTATAAGAGAAATTTCCGATGAAGAAACCGAGCTTTTGCGCCAGAATTTACAGTGCCTTTCCACTCTTATGGAACCTAAGACACTGAGACCAAACTCCTCCTCGTCAAGCACAAAACATGTCCATACATCATTCTGCCCATTCATTGCATATGCGGCGGTGGTGCTGGTTGTACGTTGTAAAGTGGTCCATGTGTCGGTGGTGCACGTGCATATTGCGAAACAATATCGACGCCAGCTCCTCCAGGAACCTGAAACAGGTTGTCAGCCTATATTATGGTGGTTGTGGAGATTTGATAACTATTGAGAATACATTTAAACAATGGTGTCATTTTTGCATAAAAAATAGATATAATGGAACGGTACCAAAATGAGTCTAGCTTAGTAGTCAAGATGCCACTTCTTTTCTTTGAGGTAGGAGGTTAAAATCCCACCTCTATATTGGTTTAAGTCGTGAAAAATAAACCACATATGCAACTGTTTAAGCTTCAAGGGCTGTCATAATAATCCTAAGTTCCTAACGCAAAATTCCACCTGCTTCAAGTCACAAGGAAATAAGGGCATGTTTTCTTCCTATAAAAACTACTTCACAGTCACCTCTACGGAATTTTATTACAATTTTAATTTCCATTAAAAGGAGCATTTTTGTTGCTTGGTTGGTAGCTCTGGTCATATAAAAGTATGTCTGGAAATGCTTTTAGCTTCAGTTACAATACTTTTCTCTTAAAAGTACATTTGAGTGCTTCAACCACTATGGCTGAAAGCATTCTATAAGCACTTCTTCAAACAACACTAAAAGGAGATTTTAACCTTTCGCAAAGGTACTTTTATATTATTGTCAAACACGATATTTTTTAGTCAGGAATATGTTTGGCATTCCAAACATAGCTTAAGTTTTAGGATGGTTACTTATAGTTGATAATTGAACTTCGCGTTCCAATGACCATGAATGGTGTTCACCAAGAATCAAGGCAGTATCAGCCCTACACTAAATTTTTGGGCCGTGGAACTAATACAGACATAGAGGACATACCTGATGCATGCCATAAGGGTCAGAGGGATATGAGCTCGCGCCGTATCTTATGTTTGGATGGCCGTAAGTTGTGGCATAACCGGGAACTGTATGAAATTGAAATAGAGAGTCAGCGACAAAAACAGGATGATAAATAAGTTACCGAGTACGAAAAGCAGGCTTACAAGGACTTGTTACAGCTGCTGCAGCCCTTGCTCTCTTCTCAGCATTGGCCAGTTCAGCATGCAATTTTTCAACTTCCTGAGACATGGAAACCATACTCTTTTCCATTGCCTCAGCCTGCTCAAGATTACTAGCGTGTGTTCGTTTCTCGTATTCAATAGCAGCCCTGTCCAGATCAACAACAAATAGCAAGAGGTAATTTCCAAACCTCAATTATGCTCCTCGAATAAATAGGATCCTGCAGTTGATTTCTTCTGCATAAAAGGAATGATCCTACCAATTCTTTTGTCCACTCTGTTACATAATATCAAGTTGTTTTGTTTTACAATCAACAAAGTTAACTATAGAAAACGCAGAAACTTTCACATGCCCGTAATCCTCAAAATTAGTTATTTACATTTTCATTCCACTAAGTTTTCTGATTCTATTAATTTTTTTGTTAAAAGATTTTTTTTTTATTCCAATGGTTCGAGTAACTTCATGATATTTAATACAATATTTGTGCGAAGAGGATCGTGCCAGCTCTAGTACTAAACAAGACATCTTGTTCGGGCAGTAAGATCATATGGGATCTAATATTCAAGAAGACATAGTTTTGCACAGGATTGTTTCCTTGAACAAGCATACTTCTTTTTTGTTTAAGACGAGATAGTTTTGATATATAATATTATTGAACCATGCCTTTCAAAAGTAGCTTCTCATGTAAACAGAAACTAATTTGGGACTTGAAAGCAACCACTATGTATAGCAATAATATCAATAACAAAAACAGCTAGACCAAATGAACAAACTTCAGAGCTTTTGGATGGTTCAAATTTCAAGTAGGTACCAATGTTCAAAAAATTGAAAGAGAAGGCTTAGCATTCGAATTGACAATTTGATATTCTCTTTACGGCAGAAACATACAGCTATAAAACAATTATAATGGAGTCTCAACAATTAAGCTAATACAAATTTTATGTCGAAACAATCAAATTCAGGAACAATAGATGGGCGAAACCTTACCAGCCAACTCAACATAAATTGATGCTTTAAATTGAAAAAGCTATTTCGAACTATACTGAAGGATAAGGTAACCAGGACAACATCCTAAAAGAAAAGCATCCAAAGGAGCAATCAAAATTTACCTTCCTCTTTGAATTTCATGGTGCATTCTATCAATTTCAGCTTTAATAGACGGCAATGGCTGTGACTCGGAGGAGGCTTTAGTAAGGTCGTCGCGAATTGCTTGCAACTCGGCAGTTAATTCTTGCTTGACGGTACTCAGCTTCTGTATATCCGCCCGCACTTGAACGAGCTCCGCCATCATAGCGTCCATCGCGCGAACCTCGGCATCCATTTTCAGCGATTTCTCATAAACCTCCCTCACCTCAGCGTCTCTCTCGGCCTTGACTTTAGCCGCAGTGGCCGATAGGTGCCGGAGCTCTTGCTCAGACGACGCCAGCTCTTGCTTGAGCGCCACGTGAGTGGCTGCAAGGCGTTGGTTATCAGAGAGGAGAGTTTGAATCTCTCGGTGCTGGGCAGATATCCTATCTTCGAGAAGGATTGCCTGGTGAGCCCTGGAAGAACCGCCGACGGAAGATGAGTGAGAAAGACGATGATGGGATCGACGATCATCAGGCGGGCTTCGACTCAACGGAACTTCGCGTCGTTTCAAGGCATTCGGCTGATGGCTTCGTCCGGCCATGCCTGAGGATAGCGCGTTCCTCCTCCTTCGATGCTCTTCGTTGTTCTTCACAGACAAGCAGCTGAGATTCGAGGCCAAAACGAATTGAGAGATCGAATTTTGGCGACGGCAGTTTTCGTTTCGGTTCCTTATTTGGAAGGGTTCCGTCCGCCCGTTGTTTGGTTGGCCGGTTACCGGATTTCAATCGACGGCGAGAATGTGTACTAATGGGCTTCACTAGTTGGGCTTTACTTTCAGGCCCATTTTGTTTATACACGGTTATGAGCCCAACTTACAAATATGGGTCCTTTACATTTAAGCCACCCCCACATTTGAAACTAAATAATTAAATAAATAATAATAACACTATTTAATTTAACTTACACTATTTCTGGTAGTTTTTTTAGTACTATTATATATGTCAGCTGGCTAAATTCAACCTAACTCAAGAATAATTGATATGTCTTTCTTTTGGAGGTTAGAGGGTCGATCTCCGCTCCAACAATTGTCGTATTAAAAAAAATCAATATTTAAATCTTATTTTGGTATCTAAACTTTAAATATTGTTTTATTTTTGTCTCTAAACTTTAAAAAACGATCGTTTTAGTCCTCAAACTTTAAACGAGCCAATATATTGAACGACCAAAATCTTAAACGCAAAATGACGGGAGTTCTCCTATAGAAAATTGTTTTTCCATCTAATTTAAAACTGAAATCCTCAAATTTTTAGCCTGGATAACTTATTTGATAGCCTAGTCATCTAAAAATTGAAGTCATCTCATCATTTTGTTTAAAGGTTAGTAGAATCTTAATAGCAAGGACTAAAGTAAGCACTTTTTAAAAATTTAAGAACTAGAATAGACGTATTTAAAAGTCTAGGGATCAAAATAAAACAAGATTTAAAGTTCAGGGACCATAGTAGAATTAAAAAAAAAAACCAAATATTTCATAATTTTTTTTGCGAACAATAACTATGGGGTGAGAATCCACCTGACGTCTAGGAACGGAGTACATGCCAGTACCACAAACTTACAATTACACATATTTCATAATTTTAATTTTAGATAAATAGATGTATCAATAAATTATTTTTTATCCGGTCAAATTGTAAGTTTAATTCTTATGATTGGTTAGTTGATAGTTCTATTTTTTTAGTCTAGTAATCAAACAAATATTGTAGTTTTAATCTAAGTTATAAAATACTATAAAATTATACTTCGTTTTAGTTTATAGAATTGAAAATTTTAGTTTTAATCAAAATTTTATTTATATAAACTTTCTATAAACTAATGTTTGTCGCTAATATAAAACACTACAACAAAGAACATTTAAAAATGTTACCATTAAAATTCATGATAATAACGAATAATTATAAATTGTCACTGTCAACGATAAACAATATTGAGAATGATTTTCTTTTTAGTTGAATAAAATATTTTGAATGGATTAATGTGATGATAAATATTTTGTCCAAAAAAGAATCACTTTTTAACGTGAAGAATAAAATAGAGGAAATGTGATAATTTAAAATTATATTTAATAATTTAAATGTAAAATTACACGAATAAAAGGGGAAATCATAAGTTTCTATCCTATAATCCTTTTAATAGTACGGATTGACCTCTAATTACCAAATGTAAGTTATTTTGAGATTTATTGCATATATTTAGCCAAAAGTGTAGTAAAACCACGCTTAATTTATCACAGTCCTTAGAAAAATAGGTGTCATTATCATTTCATATAAAAAGCTCAACACCAATTTCGGAGTGTGAAGAATAAACCTTTCCCGCCAATTTAATCGATGTCTTGTTCAGCTGCGGAGCAATACTCTCTCTTTCGTTCGCGGCTCAGAAGCCGAAGGTTTGGCTGTTCACTCGCATTTCTTATCTAACTCATTCATTCGAATTTTTCATCGATAATCTCCATTTATTATCGATCATTACATTTTCTCTGATGCTTTAGCGCTCAAGATTTCCACAGATTCGATGATTCTACTTTGCGAATTCTGGAATTCTTTCCCGCTTCCAAAGACGCGATGTCGTTGATGGATGTCAAATCGGACTTAAAAGAATTCCTCAGATTTGAATCTCTATCTATCATTCGTGAAACCGCTGAGAAAACTGATGATCAAAAGCTTCTAGTCATCGAATTTCTTGTTCGAGCATTTGCTCTTGTTGGAGACATTGAGGCGAGTATTCATTTGCATAACTCTCTGTGATCGTTCAGAATATTAGTAATTTCGCTAATAGCTTCATCCTTATTTTTGTTGTTATTTTGTTTATTCTATAAATATGTTCTCTCGTGTTAAAAAACCGTGGTTATATTCACTTTTGCTTGCTGTATTAAGTTTTGGTGCATCTTAAGTTTTCATTGTGCCGAGCATCGCAACATTCTTTTTTTTTTCCTTGAATCGCTTAGTTTGGTATCTATACTCTATGCTAAATGATTAATTTGTTAGCAGATGTGAATGTTTCTCTAATGTCCTACTTATACTTTCATGCTTCTAGAGTTGCTTAGCTTTGAGATATGAGGCCTTGAATTTCCGGCTACTGAAGTCTTTTAATCAACCATGGCTTCAAGTTTCACATGCAGAATGGTTAAACTTTGCTGAGCATTCATTGCGTGCCGGCTTTTTTTCAATTGCCATAAAGGTAAAAGGTAATTTCTCCTATGTATGTAACTGCTTAAGATTTTTCTTTAACACTTTGGTTCTACATATTATGTTCTGCATTTTAACCATTCATGTTGCTAATTATTATGAGAATGAAGTGAGATTAAATGCTTAATCAAAATGCACTTGTCTTTTGGGAAATTAAGAATGGAGCGCTACAATTCTGGATATTTGCGGTATGCTGGTGCTATGAATAATAGTTCACGGGAAAGCTTTGTCTGAAGAATTCTTAAATAGGAAAGAACAGATCAGCATAAACAATGGCTACATTTTGCTGGTGCTATGCATATTGTGGCTAAGTTCATAAGGAAAAGCTTTGCTGGTGCTATGCATATAGAGTGTAAGTTTGAAGAAAGAGAGAGAAAATATCATGAAACTGAACAAATGTAAGACTGACTGGTTATTAAGTAAAGATAACGATGGGTGAGGAGGGACTTTGTTAGAATATCTGCGAGTTAGTCTTCAAATGGTTTGAATTCAAGAATATGGTCATGAAAAAAATCAAGTGCACGTTTATTTATTAGACACTCATGAACAAAAGAGAAAGGAGAAAAACTCAATGTATGTTGCACATCTTCTACCCAATAGTGCAACAGCATTAGTGAGCCATGATATTCACTTATCTAGACTCGATACACTAACTTGATAACATTTCTGTTTGAATGAGCACTGCTGGAAGATTATTAAAATAAGAAAAGTGCCATTGCTGTCAATAATCTTTCTACCATCTGCACAACTAGCTCGGTCTTCACTGGTGTAAGAAAGGAGAGACAGAGTGATGTATTTCATTGGGAGCTTCTTTTCAAGAGTGTTCTTTAAAACTGTGTCCTGTTTTAATTCTTTGCTAGATGTAATTTTTAGAGTTACCAGTTGGCAACTTTATTTCCTTCAGCTGCGTAATTTTTATGGTTGTTGAGAGGCCTAGTATATAAGTTGCCCTTCTTTAGTTTAATGATCAGTTTTGAGGTATTATTCATTTGAAATTCTCTATCCAATCTTGGACACACCACAGAGATTGGGCTACAATGACAATTAGGTAAGAGAGACCTTAAAACAGTGGGGAAATCTGTAATAATTTAGCATCGAGGAATCTACGAACTTGGTTAACAGGAAACTGAGGTTTGGTCTGTAAGAGTTCAACGCACCTTAAGACCATAGAAATGAGAATATCTTGTTAAATCACCAGAAAAACATAAAAGCTTAAGTTCATGGATTAAGGATAATTTCATTATATCAATGCTTTAACACTTCCCTTCATTTGTGGACTTAAAAATTTACAGAAAGCTCAACAAGTGAAAATCAATATTTGGAGAGAATAACATGATATGGTTTGAACACTGGACCTCCTACCCTCATACTATGTTAGATGCACAACTTTGTTTTTCACTGCATACGTATCAACTTTTTTTTTTTTCATCAAGTGTGTCTTATTGTCTTATTGCAGTCCTAATCTATGGTATTCTGGTACTTTTCTCCTTCAATACAATGAAATTTTGGTGAAGATTCAATTAGAGTATCATTCAATACGGGGAACTTATTTTCAATTTTCTTTGCTAGGCATATGAGCAAGCACTGTCAAGCCTTCAACAAAATGATACTGAAAACTATACATCACATGGTTCCCTTAAACGCATAGAAGTTATTGAGAAGATAAAGAGACTCAAAGATCATGCTTTGAGATCAGCTGGTTCCCATTCTGGTCGGTATCTTAGTTGAGTTAAAAGATTTGATGATCAAATCAATCACTAAATTAACTGTATACTTAGGGTTCTAATTTGATTACGAACTGACAGTTTCATTCTCATAAAAGGCATTATATCTATTGACAATTGATTCTTGTGGATGAGATTTCTGACTTCTTTGAACCTGGTGCTTTCTGACTCCCTTGTTGTATCTTAACCTAACATTCAGTGCTTCCATCTTCAAATGCCTTATTATTCAAGAGGAGAATAAAGAAAACAAGATAAAATTAGTCCAAATGCCTTTTAATTCTAATGCATAGTTTTAATGACTAATAGTATGGTATTCAGAAAAAAAAATTAGGACCTCCTTGCATTCATCTGATTCATTGCAAATTGTGTCTGATTAAATCAGTTCAGGCTCTCACATCGGAGTATTTGAACAAGAAAGTTACCGAAAGAAACATAAAGATTTCTTCATCATGCACAAGAAAGTCTACAGCAAGCACTCTATTTAGGAATGGTTTCCGAAACCACAATGCAAAAAAGCTACATGAATATCAAGTTTTAGAGGGGTTAACCAGTGAATCGCACAAAATTCAGTTTCGTGATCGGACCTACATGTAGTCTCCCTGCATAGTGCATACCCATCTGACTAGATAAATGTTCAGGTTAGTTTTACATGCATGGGTAACATGATCATGAGTAACTTCTCTTTTATACCTTATATCCATCATATAATTTTATCATAACAGTAACTAGTGGATGTGTGAACTCTGATGGGATAGTAAACCCGTAATTCACTTAACTTGTGCTTGGGGTGAAAAACGAAGTCCTTAGGAGTAAGGTATTGAAGTTGATGCTATGCATTAAAGGGCTAGATTTGACTGCACGAATGATGTAAGTGATGTTTGTGAGAGTGAGTGAGGTAGGAAATAACTGAGTAGTTTGGCGAGAGAATGAGTCTAATTACTTGATAATACCTTTTTTGTTCTGGAAAGAGGCACTACAAGCTATTGGCACAGGCCGTTGCAGCTGCCTATTTGCCTGCATGAATAGATCAAGACATGAATGAAGGACCATTGGTTCCCCATGCTTAAAGAATAGAGTTGAGTTCACTAGTTCTTCCACCACGATTTATTATTGCTAATATCAATGATTTGCTAAAGAACTTAGAAGTGCAGACAATTTAGTTTGATTAGTTTGCCCGTGTCCAGAACGTGTGTGCATGTGTGGGTGGATATATATTAGAAGATTGTAAACGCCATAAAAATAGGTTATCAAACTGTGATTACCAAACGATTTCTCCCGTACTCGATAAGTTTTTTATTTTATTTATAAATTTTACTGGGATTGGGTTGATGTTGGTTCATTGAGATTTTCATTTTTATTTTCTTCCTGTTATTTGACGCTCTAAAATTTGTCTGCTTTCTTTGGGCAATAGGTTATTACTGGGCATTTTATCAAGAAGACCAACTTAACTGCTGAAAACTGTACTTTCCATTACTGGGAGTCGATCGGGGAGGTCCGGTGGGCGAAAGAAAACTACTTGTCTAAGTTGCCTCTCCTCTTCTGACAGGTCTCTTCATTTTTTCACTTTTCTAATGGTTCAATTTTTCATGGGGTAAAATCCACTTGAAATTCACATGGAAGCCTGGAAATTCCTTTTCATTCCCCCTGTAGGACAAGACAATGACCTGTCTATTTCCTGACCTTTTGATGCCATAAATTGTTTAGGTTTAGGGACATTTCAATTACGGTTTTCTTCTTCCTCTCTCTCTCTCTCAAAACATTTATTATTGTTTTCTGGGGGGGTGTGGGTGGGTGTGACTACTACCTGTACTGTAGCTTAGTGAAGTTTCATCTTCTCCTTGGTTCTTTCACAAGGTTAGGAATTAAATGCAGACAAATACAGCATTTTTTTTTACTTAATTAATATTCATAAATTGCCGGCATATGAAGGTGAAGAGGGAGTACATTATTCCTATGTACCAATAAGTTTACGAGCTTGAAATCATGTGAAGGCGATAACTCTCTCCAGAAAGGAGGTCTTAGAAGAAGAAGCCAAAGCTACTAGATTATGGGTACAATTTTATTCTCCTCACTAGAAAAATTTACAGAAGGAAGTAGAATGAGAGTCTCTTCGACAAAAAAAAAAAAAAAAAAAAAAAAAAAAAAAAAAAAGTCTACGATAAGTTTCAAATTTCACAATTTAAAAGCTTGATGATTTCGATTGAATCTGATTCCACTTTCACCGAGGAATTCTGCCCATCCAAGAAAACAGGATATGTTTTTGAACCATCTATAATGACTTTCTAAGATCTTGACCGACCAATTGGTAGATATTG
Source organism: Benincasa hispida (assembly GCF_009727055.1). Classification (NCBI taxonomy): domain Eukaryota; kingdom Viridiplantae; phylum Streptophyta; class Magnoliopsida; order Cucurbitales; family Cucurbitaceae; genus Benincasa; species Benincasa hispida. The sequence continues at coordinate 15,412,590 of NC_052356.1, read as the reverse complement.
GGATACGCCTACCCCAATAGGGCGACCATTTCAATCACAAATATTCCAATCAGTGTAACTGTTTTGAGCGTTCTCCGACTAAGTGGCATCGACATTCATCTTCTAGCAACCCTTTCTTGACAGCTTCCATCGATTAATCGATGGATTGATGCTCAAACTGATCCTAAGATGATTGGCTTCTTTCAAAGAAAAATCAGAAGGGCATTTTTTAAAACGAAAAACATTACGATAGTTACAAATGCTTCCATTATAGACGCAACATGTTTCTTTGTGGACAGAGCGGGATTTGGCATCATGTCGGTTCCTATTGAATATATCTAGGCCCGTTGTTATTGTTTCTATATTAGAAAGGGAAAATAGGAACAATAATGTTGATTTGGCACTTGATTAGTTTTCTTTCTACTACCCTTGGTAACTTGCATACATTATAAGAAAGTAATTTAAGTTGATTGCATGTAGATTGTAGACTACTAAAATTAATATCATATCTAGAATTACTTTTCTTTACTTCAATCATATTTGAGGGGAGAATTTGAATGTTTGACCTTGAAGTCAGAATATATATTTTATATCAGTTGAATTATTTTTATGTTGACACATCTACAATTACTTCAGTAGCAAGAATGATTGAAATATTATTTGGATGTGGACCATTTAAGTCTTACTCCCATCAATACCTATCAAATGAGTTTTCAACAAAAACTTGTGCTTTTTCTGCATTTTTGTTTGTTTGATTAAATAACTTGCTTTCTTACATGCATGAATGTAGAATAAGATCTTTTAGTTGAAAATAAATGGGATCTCTTTCACGTTTGTCTAGTATCATGTTTTTTTAATCTCACTTTCTTATTAATTTATGTGTAATGGTTCTTGCTTTGGAGAAAAATTGTTATCGGGGACAGATTTAGTATGGATCTAGGGGACTCGAGGCGTCCCTCAACTTTATGCTCTTTATAATATATATATATATATATATAAAACGGACATGGTATCAAAACTACTAGCTAGTCTAGTGATAAATCTACCTTCTAGCCCCCTCAGGTCCCAGTTCAAACCTCATTCATTGCATTTATTGTTACTAAATTATGTAATTCTACTAATTACATTTATTTTTACTAAATTATATAAAGCCTTCGGCCTCATCAATAAAATTTTTGGATATGGTTGCCTCGCCCTCTCACATAATCTAAACCTCTTTTCCTTAGATAAACCAGAACCAATAGATGTTTTTGTTTGTTTGTTTAAAATACCACTTTAGTCATTGTATTTTAGATTTGGTTCATTTTGTTTTTATAGTTTTAAAAAGTGACCATTTTGGTCTATTCGTTTTATTTATAAATTTTATTTTTAAGGAACCAAAATGATCACTTTTTAAAAATTAAGACCAAAATGAACAAAAGTTCAAAATATAGGGATCAAATTGAGCATTTTGAAAATACATGGACCAAATAAATCAAAGTCAAAACTCAAAAATACAAAATTAAGGTAGTATTTAAACGTTTTTTTTCCTTTTAATTTTTATGGCTTAAAAGAGAACTTGTATGCTTCCCACAAGAATACTCCACTTACCTCCAATTGGATTTTCTATATTATATTATTAGTACCAATTAGAGTCCATTAATTCCATTAAGGTCTATGAACCGTTGGATGCATAAACACACCCTTAGATTAAGGGTGTGTTTGGTTTAATTATTTAAGTGTTTAATTTTGAAAATAAATCATTTTAGAAAAAATTAAAGTATTTGACAATCACTTTGGAAAAATTTTTAATGTGTATTTTAAACGTTTTTTTTTATATAATTTGTATCAAAAGAGTTTAAATAAAAATATTTTTTTTGTAATTTTTTTTTTCTCTAGTTAATCCAAACCCACGCTAAAATTCTATGATCTAGAGCTAAAAAAAGTAAAGTTTACTTTCATATGAATTTGCTTAAAATGTATCTTTATCTTGAACTATAATTTGCCAGTTACAGACTAGGTAAATATGAAGTGCATAAACTTATATTTATCTATCTTGCATTTAATTAAGAAACTCACTTTCTAAAATTATAAATCTACTATCAAATACAAGTTTTATATTCAGGATTAACAAATCAAACATCCATTAGTATTTTAATATAGGTTGTCAAGCTTGGTTCACAAAATTACTTCGGTCAGATGAGGTCTTTGTTTGGTGGCCAAAGAATTCCTTTCTGCAAAGGAAGATTGTAAACTATCAGAGCCGGCGGTCAGTTGCTATAGGGTGGCCATAGGCACTATTATTTTAGCGGCTAAACGCGACCAAATTAATTAAATTGAAGCCAGGGCTAAAAAAATGTGGCCCATATTGGATTTTTTTAATTAATAATATTAAAAAAACATAATTATAATTATATAATAGAATTAAAACTTATTAGAGAAATATTACTCTTTCTTTTTTCTTCAAAATGTAAGAATTGGCTTATGCAACTTTTATCGATGGTGATGTGAGTTTAGGTGTCCTTATTCGTATTCTTGAAGTGCATATATCTCAGCGCATCTCATTTTCGTTTCCACCTATCATTTCTATTGTTGAAGTTTCATTTTTTCTTAATCTTCGTAGTCCCAGATTTCTAACAGTAATGGAGTATGAAGACATGAAGACGTCCTAATCGACCTTCTCTAGTACATTTTTTGGTAAAATCTTAGACAGTTAACACCCATATTCTATCAATTTTTCTAAATATTACAAAATCTATATAAAATGTTACCTAATTTTTCAAATCTTTTAGCCCAAAGATCAAATTTTGTAAAAATTTAAGTAAGATTTGAAAGATATAAAGAATCTTATATATCTTGGGCAAAATTAAGATTCTATGTACTTGGACTTTCTTGGTGGATTAACATCAAGATTCTTTATATTTTCAATAATCACTGTGCATTTGAGATCCATATGAAATATCATAATTGATAAATTCATTTGGAAATTTGGAAATTGAAAACAAAAATAAGGTAAAGATTTGAAAAAAATTATGTAAAATTAAAAGGTTAATTTTTTAAAACTAAATCTCGGTAGTCAATTTCGTCCGAAATGAATAAATAAAAATTAGTTTAACAAATTTTTAAATAGCGTGCTACTTTTGAAAAGTGTGAAAAAGTATTATATATTAGATTTTCCTTTTCCAATCTCATTTGCTTACAAAGAACCGATTTTGACATTTCAAAATGTGATGAGGGACGTTGTGAGGCGTTTGCGAGGATTTGTGGGGTTTAGGGTTCTTTGCTATTTTATGTATCGGTATCCTACACATGAGGTTTATTTTATATTTTTAATATTCTATAATTCCTCTTTCTTTAACATGTGAATATTCAATTCTTGCATTTTGAAAATAGAGGATCTGCGACAATATTTCTCTAATAAATTTAAGATATATTATGTACTTATAATTAGTTTTTAAATAATTAATTCACACACTTTTAGAGATCGTTTGGCCTCCCGATTTAGGACCCATTTGAATTATTTTTTAAAAAATGATTATTATTTAAATTTTTTTGATAAAAATTATTTAAAATAAACTTATAAAATGTTTTAAAAATTATTTTGAGTGGTTGTCAAATATTTCAATTCTTTTGTTCTAAAATGATTTATTTAAACATTTGAAAAGTTAAACTAAATACATCTTTAGAATGAGTTTAAGTTATAATAATCCACAACGATTAGATGCTAGTTAAGAAAATGGGAGGAAAGAGTTGTTTTTTCTTTTTTCTTCTTTAAAAAATAATTGTTGATAACCGTGCTTCTAAAAAAAATCAGCTATGAAATAAAGTAAACTAGTATTTGGTGAATTTAAGCTTGAAACCTGAAAAAGAAAGTTATATTGTTTGATAAATAAAAGCAAATTATCTTGTTTTAGTTATAACAGCTAAAATAGACCCATTCTTATTTATTTTTTTTAATTTTTTTAATTTATAATTTTAAATAATTGTTTAGAATGTTATATTTTGTTTGCTTTGGATTAATTTTTAAATATTCAAGGAAATACCTTTATTTTTTAAAATATCAACATGGTATAATTTCTTTAAAAATGGATGCATTTAACTTATAAAAATCAGAAGATACATTTGATTAGGTGAGAAATAAATAGACATACTAAATAAAATTTAAAACTAATTAAAAATTGTATTTGATTTTAGGAAAATCTAAAAGCCAGTAGGAAACTAATTTTAAAATAGACAGTGAAATGAAGGTGTTTTGAAAAGTGATTTTTATTCGTCCCTAAAGGAACCACCCATGCGCCCTAAAATAACCAATTTTCCTTTGTTCAATGTTTACAGTGACTCCATTTGCCAACAACAAACTGTAGCAACACCCACCTTCGCTGATGAAAACCCCTCACTCCAATGACAATCATCACTGACAACATTCTTAGTCGACAAGTTTGATTATCAACTCCAACAACCACCTCGAGTGATCACTACGGAGGCCAACTCCCCCAACAAAGACCATTTCCAACAACTACTTTCGGTAGTCAACTTCGATAATTACCTATGGCGACCAGCTTTATCGATCATCTACAACAACTAACTCCAATGACTAATTCAAACAATCAACTCAACTGATTATATACTAAAAAAAAAGAAAAAGAAAAAGAAAAAGAACTCAGTTGTTAAAAGTGCTTTTAAATATAAAATTGAAATTATTAGTTTATAATGTTTTAAATCTTCATTTATTTTTGGAGGAAAAGAACAGAAACATGTGTCTAACTTTCTACTCAACTTAGATCACCTAGGTAACACTAAAGGCCTCTTTGGATTGACTAGAAAGAAAATATTTTTCAATAAATCATTTTTATTTGAATTGTTTTGATAAAAACAATTTAGAATACATATTGGAAGTGTTTCAAAAATTATTTTGAATAGTTACCAAACACTTCAATTTTTCCAGAATAACTTATTTTTAAAGTTAAACACTTGAAAAGTTAAACTAAAGACACTATAATCTCTATGCATGCATTGAGTTTCGGCATTACCTCGGAAAGAAGCTTGTTGAGCTCTGACTTTGGATAAGAGGATATAACACCACACAAAAATGAGCTCATGGCTCATAGGTGATAAAAAGGGACGTCCAACGCCTGCTGTTAAAACAAATATTCTTCTCGTTTTTCCTCTGTTTTTCTTCAGCATTTTGTTTTCCACTATTTGGTTGTTATTTTCATATTTCTCTCTCATGGTTGTTATGTTTAACCAATGTTATTATGTCAAGTGGCACTATATACTTTAATAAATAGCTATTACACGATAGGTACTATCTATCGTAGAGGGCCTATCGTTTAGCAAAATTATTTCTTCTATTTTGTCGTTTAGTCTCCCTCGTCTTTGTCTCTCTATCATCTACATGGTATCAGAGCTTTAAGCATCCTCTTTCTTTCTTTCTTCATGGCGTCGAGCTCGGGAACATCTGAAGAAGACTCTAATCTACCAGTGACATCAAACCCACGTATTCATTCAACAGTTCCACCTCCAACCAACATCTCTATATCTTCTCCATCATTTACCCCACCTGCTACTCAACGCATTCATTCCCCTGCTTGAAACCCATTTTACCCTCTCAATATGGCCCTCCACCACCGCCCCTTTACCCTCAGTATGCCGACTTTCCCACCCATCATTCTTTTCCAAATTAGGTACTGATTAATCCGTTTTCCACACTCTCATCCCTACAATTTCCCATAGAAAACTTCCCTCATATGTCCCAATCCCTTGCTGTCAAATTAAATGATTCAAACTATCTTCTATGGAAAAGTCAGCTTCTCAACTTGATCATGGGCTACGACCTTGAAAGTTTCATTGACAGAACCTATCCCCAGCCACCTAAATACCTCGATCCTCGGCAGACACATCTCAACCTTCATTTCTCTTATTAGCAAAAGTGCAATCGCACTATCATGAGCTGGTTTTACTCCTCTCTCAATAAAGATAAAACGAGTGAAATTGTCGGGTACGAATCAACATTGGAGATTTGGGAAGTGCTTCGAACGGTTTATGAGTTGTCTTCAACAGCTCGGATTATGGGGCTGTGATCTCAGCTTCAGAAAATAAGAAAGGATGGCATAAGTGTATCTCAGTATCTCGCTAAGATTAAAGACATTGCGGATAAATTTGCTACCATTGGAGAACCTCTATCTTACCATGATCATCTTGCATATATTCTCGAAGGTCTCAGAAATGAGTACAACCCTTTTGTGACTTCCATTCAGAACAGAACTGACCGCCCCTCCATCGCTGACGTCCAAGCCTGCTCATCGCATATGACTCTTGGTTGGAAACACAATCTGCCTTAGATCAACTTCAACAAATTCAAGCCAATGTTGCTCATCTCTCTCTACAACCTCGACGCCCTCACTGGCCACAAAATACCAGATCATCCTTCAGACCTCCTCTATCTCTTCCAGGTATTCTTCTTAATCCTCATTTATCTGCTATGAATGCTACTGATTATACCTTTTCTAGATCCCCTGCCCAAGCTCAACGACCATCCCCTCATTAACCATCACACTCCTTCAATAGGCTTCAATGTCAAATCTGCAATAAACTTGGCCATGCAGCCCTATCCTGCTACAATATTGATAACCCCAAATACAGAACTATTCACCCTCCCAAGCTTATTTTGCTCAAACTACACCAGCCCCAAATCAGCCTTTATCCTATGTCACTGCTTCCCCTACTCCAAAATCCAATCATCCAGATGAAGGCTGGTATATGGGTTCTAGAGCTACTCATCACATGACCCCTGACCTGTCTAACATCCAACAACCTACTCCATATTATGGTGGTGAACAAGTTGTCATAGGAAATGGTAAGTCTCTTCCCATCTCTCACACTGGTTCTTCATACTTTCTGTCTCTTATATCTAATACTCCAGTTCATCTTCATTATGTCCTTCACACACCTTCCATCTCTCGAAATCTTATTAGCATAGGTCGCTTATGTTATGATAATCACGTTTATGTTGAGTTTTTCCATTACTCCTTTGTTGTGAAGGATCTTCAAACCAAGAGTCCACTCCTCTGGGGCACACTTGATAGTGGTCTATACAAGTTCTCTGTCACTCCACCTGCTCCAAGCTCATCCACTTCCTCCTTTCATCCAACTGCCTTCATCTCAGCACTTACAGACTTTTCCTGGTGGCATCGTCGCTTAGGACACCCCTCCACTCCAATAGTTCAGTCCATTCTGTCTAAATGCAAACTGAAGTACAAAAATAATACAAATGTATCAGTCTGCAAGCACTGTTAAATGGCTAAGAGCCATCGTTTACCTTTCCATTCTTCAACTTCTTGTCCATCCTCTCATTTTGATATTGTTTATGTCGATGTATGGGGTCCTTCCCCTATCAATTCAATAAATGGAGACAAATATTTATTATTGTTTATTGATGCTTTCTTATGATTCATTTGAATGTACACCATAAAAGTAAAATCAGATGTTCTCCCCGGTTTCATCAAGTTCAAAAAATGGTATCCAATCAGTTTTCCACCACTATAAAATCAATTCAAACTGATGGAGGAGGAGAGTTCAAAGCTCTTTCACCTATTCTAGACAAACTTGGCATACTCCACCATTTATCTTGTCCCTATACCCTTCAACAAAACGGTACTATTGAACGAAAGAACAGACATGTAGTTGAAGTCAGATTAGCCATGCTCGCCCATTCCTCTGTTCCATATACTTTCTAGCCCTTTGCCTTCCACACAGCCACATACCTTATCAATTGGCTACCCATACCTCTCCTTGCAAATAAATCTCCCTATGAAACCTTATACAATAAACCTTCTGATTACCAGCTTCTTAAAGTATTTGGCTGCACTCGTTTTCCCTTTCTTCGGCCGTTTATTGAACATAAACTTCAATACCGGTCTCATAAATGCATCTTCTTAGGCTATACCTCTTTGCACAAGGGATATCTCTGTCTTCATCCCACAACAGGTCGCATATATGTTTCTAGGCATGTAGTATTCAATGACACTGCTTTTCCTTTCCTAGATAACTCTCAACCAATCACTCATTCTCAACCTCCTTATTCTCCTGTCATTTCCATTCCTATTCCCATCAATCCTTTCTGCCCTTCCTCCCTAAATCAGTCTACTACCAATTCTCAAGGCAACATTGTTCATCACCATGATTCCCCCCATCTATCTTCTTCCATCCCATCTTCATCCTCCCAGCCGACACCAACCAGCCAACCTACTGTCCATCTCCTTCAATCACTTGAATTCTTAACTAGTCTACCAACTTCCATCATTCCCTCTCCTTCACCACCACTCAACTCTGCCCTCCCAACTCACTCTGCTTCACCACACCTAACCATTCCCAACACTTTAGACCCACCACAATCCCTCCCTCTCACAACCAATAACCATTCCACGATTACACGATAAAAAATGGGCATTTTTAAACCAAAGGCTTGGTTATCCGTTGTCACTGACTTGGACAAAACAGAACCAAGATCGTATAAAGAAACACTTCTTCATCCAAGATGGAAGCAAGCTATGCTTGAGGGACATGAGGCGCTCATACAAAATAATACATGGCCCCTCACACCTCTGCCCCAGGATCACAAGGTAATTGGCAGTAAGTGGGTGTTCAGACTCAAACAGACTCCATCAGGTGAGATTGCTCGTTTCAAGGCCCGCTTGGTCGCTCAAGGCTTCAGCCAAGATTATGGCATTGATTACTTTGAAACTTCTAGTCCAATGGTCAAGCTTATTACCATCCGGCTTGTGTTCCATTACTTTATCTCACAATTGGGCCATTTGATAACTTGACGTACACAATGCCTTTCTCAATGGTGACTTATCTGAGGAAGTGTATATCAAGTAACCACCTGATTTTATAAGTCACCAATATCCTGATCATGTCCTGCTTCTGCACAAGGCTTTGTATGATCTCAAACAGAGTCCTCGAGAATGGTTTCTAAAGCTCAGCACTTGTCTGATGTAGTAGAGCTTCTCAATGCGAAATTTGATACGTCCATGTTCATTTTCTGCAACTCACACACTTTAATCATCTTTCTCATTTATGTTGATGACATTATTGTAACTGGCAATAGTTCTGCAATCATCCAACACTTTATTACTTGTTTAAATATTCACTTTACACTTAAAGATCTCGGTGATCTATCCTTTTTCCTTGGTATTCAGGTAGCTTGCTCATCAGACCATTTACACTTATCTCAGTCCAAGTACATCTACAGCCTATTTGATCGAGCACAACTCACTGACTGCAATCCCATTCACTCTTCAATGGCCGTTGGCACCACATTATCCCTTACTGATGGACAATTACTGGACAACCCTCTGAATACAGAAGCTTAGTAGGAGCCCTCCAATATTGTACGTTGACCTGACCAAACATCAACTTCAGTGTCAATAAGCTCTGTCAGTCTATGCACGCCTCAACTGCTTCACATCTTCAAGTAGCAAAATGCCTCCTTCGCTACCTCAAAGGCACGACAAATCATGGTATTCTTCTAACCAAATCCTCTGTTTTAGCCTTAACTTGCTACACCGATGCTGATTGGGCTAGCTGCCCGGATGACAGACGAAGCACAAGTGGGTGCTGTATCTTCCTTGGTTCCAGCCTCATCTCATAGAGCTCCTCCAAGAAAAAGTTAGTCTCTCGATCCAGTGCTGAATCAGAATATCGCGGCCTGCCGCTGAGGTCCTCTGGATCCAATCGGTCCTGATTGAAATTGGGATTAACCGCATCTCCACTCCATTGCTACTCTGTGACAACCTCAACGCCACATACATGGCCGCCAATCTTGTGCTTCACAACCGGACGAAACATCTTGAGACTGATCTTCATTTCTCAAAGAAAAGGTTGCATCCAGACAACTTTTAGTCAGATTTCTTCCCTCCAAAGATCAACTTGCCGACATCATGACAAAAGCTTTACCAAGTCCTCGTGTTCTCAGTCTGAAGATCAATCTTACAGTCGCGACAGCTCCTCGTTCGCTTGCGGGGAGATGATAAAAGGGACGTCCAATGTTTGCTGTTAAAACAAATATTCTTCTCATTTTTCCTCTGTTTTTCTTCAGCATTTCGTTTTCCACTATTTGGTTGTTATTTTCATCTTTCTCTTTCATGGTTGTTATGTTTAACCAATGTTATTATGCCAAGTGGCACTATATACTTTAATAAATAGCTATTACACGATAGGTATTATCTATCGCAGATGGCCTATCGTTTAGCAAAATTATTTCTCCTCTTCTGTCGTTTAGTCTCCCCCGTCTCTGTCTTTCTATTGTCTACAATAGGCTCCTTTAGGCTCAATCTTGAAGGGTGAGTAGTACCTTATGATTTATATCTATATATCCACACATCTCTCCTTCTCTCCTATTCAAATTGATGTGTTCACTCTAAACTTACAAGTTCAAACATGAATTCAAAGATGAACACACCTATTAAACTTTATCTACTCACATTGTTTTTCAAAATGGTTCATTATATATTAAAAGTTACTATCTAATTAGCCCCATAAGGTTATCCCCAACTCTAGTTAACCATAATATAATTTAGGTTAGATGCCCACTATGTTTGTAACTATTAATATACCTTATTTTAAATATTATTTTGGCTTTTGTACTTTCAATCTCATTTTTGGTTCTTATAAGCTTTAAATATCCATTTTAGGAGTTGTTTGAGGCGCTGAGTTGAGATATGATTTCTGGAGTTTATATGTCTGTGAAGTTCATATATCTGTGGAGTTCATTTGTCTGTGTTTGGGGTGCGTAGTTATTTGGTCTAAGTTCACACGTCTATATTTGAGGTGTAGAGTTAAGTTCATATGTCTGAGGTATCTGGTGTAGTTTTTTAAACTCTAAATAATCCGCTTTTATGATTATTATTTTTGTTTTAAAACTTTTTTTTCTCAATAACTCTAATCATCTTTATTTGAATAAAATATTGATTGCATTTTTTTTAAAATTTTTAAAACTTTTTTTTCTTGGTAATGAATAACAATTAACCCACTACATTTCTTGCAGAAATATGGTTAAATAAAATGAGAAACCAAAGAGAAATAAAAACTTTTGATTCCTAATTTTTCTCCATGAATTTCATCATCATCATCATCATCATTGTCGTCTTCTTTTTCTTATTCTTTCTGTTGTTGCTTTGTATTTTTACTTTATCATAAATTTTTTTAACTAAATCTCTTCCATCATCTTAGTAGCCAATGGAATGCCACCACATTTCTTCAACAATTTCACTTTTAATTCCACCAAATTTGAAGGATCATTATAGAACAAATCTCCATCTTCTACTAATTCTTGCTAGAAAATGTTCTAAGAAAAAAATCTCAATTTTATGATTATTTTTGTTATATGCTACATATTTTCAACTACATACATATTTTTCTAAATATTCTTAACACTCATTTGATATGTGAATTTAATTAAATAAAAATGTATTTAGTAAATTTCTACATATAAATATTGCACTTAATGTAGACAATATTGATTTTTTGGCCTTTAATCTCAAATTAATTAATTAATTAATATTTTGATGATAATGGATATATTCTTATCTACTAATAATTTTAGTGTTTTGAAGTATTCATTGCATAGAGCTTGGAATAAAGATTCAAGTGCAACTTGAATCACTTAAATCAGAGTACAAACGAAGAAGATATAATTAAAACAAGCTTAACACCCGAAGTGATGACATGATGATCAAATTATCAAAGTGGACCAATTAAAAGGTGCCACTTAGAGAAATGGAGGAGTAACACATGGGTGGATTTTTTATTTTAAAAAGAAAATAAATTTAATATTATTTTATATTTGTGTCTAACGGCTAGTTACATCCAATTAACTTTTACTAATATCTAGTGACCCAAATTGAATTTGGTTTTCACTTGTCCCATATCTTTTTAAACTCTTCATCTTCTCCAAATTAAAACAACAAATTTCATAATTTTCAATCATCTCCAAAAGTACAAAGCTTTCATTGTTGCTCTCCCCAAGCTCCAATTTTCTTCTTTTCATCTTATTCTTGAGAGAGATTTATGTATTGTGAGGATTAATTTGTTATGAGCTCAAAATTTGTAAATACACTCTTTTAGAGAGTTTCTCAAGTGTGTTCTTTAATTTTTTTCAAACATCTTGTAAAGGTTGCTCTTGATTCCGAAAAAAAGCGGTTATAACAGTTTGACCCTAATCCATGGAAAGGATTGAGTTTGCTTTTGAACTAGTAAAAAGAGCGGTGTAGCGGTTGGGCTCTGATCCATGGAAAGAATTGGTGAGATCCTTATTCAAAATCCCAAGAGGTATTTGGAAAAGTGGATGTAGGTCGAATTTGACCAAACCACTATACAAACTTTCGGTGTTAATTTCTCTATCCTTATACTATTTTAATTTTGAAATTCATGTGTTATTATAGTTTATTACATGAAATTAATTGCAATATTTGTTTTTGAAGTTAATTGCTCATATTTGTATTGATTGGTAATTCTTAAATTTCTACGTTGATTATCAACCTTGTTATTAGAATCAAATAGAGTGTTTTAAAAGTAGTATTATTGATTTCTTGATTATTTTGGATTGAATTTATTTGCATGAATTTATTGTTTAAATTACTTGTTAGCAAAAAGTTTGTTAATTTATTTAATTAGACCCACATTAAGAAAAAGTTTTAGTTAGTTTGATTAAACCCTATTCACTCCCTTCTAGGGTTGCCATACCAATCTTACAATTGTTATCATAGCACGTAAATCATTTTTCAAATATTATTTTGATATATAAAATATCTTATTAATATTTTAAAAAATAATTTGAAAAGCTTACTTGCTAGAGTTATGACAATTTTAAGTGGTGATTCTATTGATAGACCCTCCATTCTTTGATGGAAATAGAAATTATGATGTATGAAAAAATAAAATGAAAACATTTATGTTTGCTATGGGCTTCAATATTCTATATGTTTGTGAGCAAGATTTGGAAAATTTGGAATTGGATAGTGAGTTGCTTACGTTTAATGCCAAAGCTATGAATATCATATATTATGCATTAGATAGACAAATATGTGATAAAATTTTACATTTTGAATCATATGATATTTGAAATTTTCTTGATAATATGTATAGTGTAGAAGATTCTCCTTGTACTACTATTGTTTTATCTGATGTGAATGAGAATTATAATTCTAATAATCAAGAAAAGTTTCATGAAGTGAAAAACGAAAAAATGTGATAAGTCCTCTTTGTGCTTGATGACCCATTCGAAAAATGACTTCGGTGACGAGACCAATGAAGATGAGATAAATCACAAATCTCTATCTTATGATGAACTATATGATGCATTTGAAAGTATGCAATATAATTTAGAAAAAGTTAGCTCAAAATATCTAAAACTATCAAAGAAGTTTAAGGTATTGTCTAGTGAAAATAAATCTTTGATAGATGAAAATGATTGTTTGAGAAACAGAGCTACTAATGATGTTTGTTGTGTTGAAAAAAGTGCATCGAATAATAGAATTAAGTTTCTTGAAGTTGAGAATGAAGAAATTAGATCTTTATAATGTAAAATGAAAATTGATATGAATGATTTGGAAAATGAAAAAAAAAAAAAATAGATCTTGTTCTTTAGAGTTGAAAGATGAAATTGCTAGTTTGAAATGTATAATTTTTTATTTGGAAAATAGCAATAAATCTTTAGAAAAAGATAATTTGTCTCTTGTTGACAAATTAAAATTTTTGAATGTGATATTCATGAGAAGAATGATCTTTTGCATATGCTTAAAGAGAAAGAATTGCTTGCTAATAAAGAGCTTAAAATTACAAAAGAGTCCATAAAGAAATTGACTGTAGGTGCACAAAAATTGGATAAAATTATTGACTTGGATAAACCTTTGAATGATAAAAGGAGATTAGACCATATAAATGAAATTTATCATCTATTTCTAAGAGTATTACTTTTGTTAAGGGCACTTCCTCTATGTCTCAAAATGTTTTATCCTATGTGCCTAATTTGTTGAAGCTAATTTCGTGGGAAAGCATGAAAAAGTTATAGTACATATCCATGAAAAACCAAAACTTGTGCCAAGATAGTTTCATACTAAATCAATTTGTGCTCATAATGTAAAGATTATGCCTAAGCTTGAAACAGGTAGATCTTTGTTTGAAAAATCAATGTTTGTGCCTAGATATTGTATTGCCAAAACTAATTTTATGCATAGCGGTAAATATGTGCCTAATCATGAAAATGGTAGAAACATATATGTGAAATAAATAATTGTACCTACTTGTCATTTTTGTGGAGTTAAAAGTCATATTAGACCAAATTGTTTTAAATTAAATGTACTCCAACAAATAATTTCTTTGGGAAAAAGATTTTGTAAATTCAATTAGTTAAAAAGAAATTCTTGCCTAATGTTGGATATTACTCTTGTGGCAAAGTTGATCATAAAGTTGATACATTTTTTTTTTTTTTTTTTTTTTTTGCTAAAAACGAATCCTAATAAGGTTACAACTAATTTTAAATGGGTTCCAAAATCTTTACTTTTTAACAATGAAGGACCCAAGGAAGGGTATCAAAATCTTTTAGTTGAGTTCTCTTTGTAGGTGTGATTCAAGAAACAATTGTTGTTTGGATTTCAAATGAGAAATTATTTCAAATTGGAGCAACTCCTATGGCTTGCTTGAATCCAATAGAGGAAATTGTATATTTGGTAACTTTTATTTTTTTAATTATTGACATAATTATTCCTTTGGTATTTTTATGAAGATTATATCTCTTGAACGGTTTTAAATAATTAGATTTTGAGATCTTATGAAATATATAGATTATTGGTTTTAATGCCATAAGAAATGAATGTGTACTATTTGACAATTGTCATTATTGCTTAATTTGTGAATTTTTGATCAATTAAATGTTTGCTCTATCCTTGTGTTTTTCATGGAAAGTTTTGAACAAAAGGATATTGAGTTTGAAATATATGTTTATCCTTGTTGAGAAATTGATATTTGAGCATGTTGTTTGAAAAATTTGTTAAATTCCTTCTTACGGGGAGTAGTAATTGAATTGATTTACTTTTTTAATCCCTTTAGTGATTTACTCAAATTTGGTGTAATTCTTGTTTATGTTGTCACCATGCTTATATTGATTTGCTAATGTGACTTTGATATTATTTGGTATCATTATCTATTTTTCAACAATTGGTGTTTACTTCCTAATATTTGAAATTTTGGTATCTCAATTATCTTGAATTTTACTTGAATGATTTTATCTCCTTGATGTTTATTGATTTTTCTCACTAAAAGAAGATTGCTGATTTTAGGAGGATTTATGTATTTTATGTATGAATAGAATTTCATGTTTGATGTAATTGATTTTCCCATATTACTATATTGTTTTGTACCTCTCTTATGCATATTGCTTATCTCTTTGGAGGGAGTAATTGTCTTTGAAATAAAAATACGTCTTTGATAATATGTTTGATATTTCTACCCTCAAGTTGAATTATGTGCTAAATGTTTTTTGTCACTAATTATGGGGGAGTGCTCAATTGAGTTCAAAAGGGGGAGAAATTGATGAAATTGGTCTTAAATAGAATTAGCTTGAGTTTGGTTGATTATTTATGATGCTTCTTGAATTTACATTGTTGTTGCTTACTTTTAGAAGGACGTTGATAGGAAAAGAAATGCAGAATTATGTATTTAGGATTTTAGGATAAGCATTTATATCTTTATATTGTTTTTATTGTCTTTTTTTGATTGATTCTAAAAGGGGAAGATGTAATAAGAAAAATAAGCTTGTTATTAATGAAAAGTTCACTGTATTCAAGTTAATTAAAATTATGTATGTGTGTTGATTGTGATTCAAACTTATATTTTATGTCATACACTTTTTTGGATTTTATTTTTCTTGACTTGTTTGTCATCATAAAAAAGAGAGATTGTTGGCTTTTTGACCCTTAATCTCAAATTAATTAATTAATTCATTAATATTTTGATGGTAACAAATCTACTCTTATTTACTAATAGTTTTAGTGTTTTAAAGTATCAATTGAATGGAGCTTGGAATAAATATTCTAACGCAATTTGAATAACTTAAATTGGAGTTCAAATGAAAAAGATATAGCCGAAATAAGCCTAACAAAAAAATACCTAAAGTGATGACGTGGTGGCCAAATCATCAAAGTAAACTAATTGAAATGTATCACTTGGAGCAATGGAGGAGTAACATATGGTGGGCTTTTGTTTTTTGGATTGGTATTAAAAAGAAAATGAATTTAAAAGGAAAATGAATTTAATATTATTTCATGTTTGTGTCTAATGGTTAGTTTTGGACACATTGTGGGTTTTTACTTTTTGTTGGGTTTAGAAAAATGATTTAAAAAAACATAACTTTATATTATATTATGTTTGTGTCTAACGGCTAGTTGAGTTTAAATCTTCACCATTTAATTTTCTTTTACCAATATTTAATGACCCAAATTAAATTTGGTTTTCTCCTACCCCATATCTTTTTAAACTCTTCATCTTCCCCAAAACTAAAACAATAAATTTCATAAATTTCAATATTATCAAAAAAATTCAAAGCTTCCATTGTTGATCTTTTCAAACTCCAATTTTCTTCTTTTCATCTTATTCTTGAGAAAGAGTTATGTATTGTGAGGATTTGTTTATTGTGAGCTCAAAATTTATAAATCTATTCTTTTAGAAAGTTTCTCAAATGTGTTCTTTAATTCTTCCAAACATTTTGTAAGGGTTGCTCTTGATCTCAAAAAAGAGCGGTTGTAACGATTTGATCCTAATCCGTAGAAAGGATTGAATTTGCTTTTGAACTCGTAAAAAGAGTGGTGTAGCGGTTGACTCTAATTCGTGGAAAGAGTTGGTGAGATCCTTATTCAAAATTCCAAGAGATGCATGGAGAAGTGGATGTAGGTCGATTTTGACCGAGCAACTATAAAATTTTTTGGTATTAATTTCTCTATCCCTATATTAATTTAATTTGCATTTATTGTGTTATTATAGTTTATTACATGAAATTAATTGCAATATTTGTTCTTGAAGTTAATTGCTCATATTTGTATATTTTGATTGGTAATTCTTAAATTTTTACATTAATTATCAATCTTGTTATTAAAATCAAATAGGGTGTTTTAAAGTAGTATTATTAACTTCTTCATTATTTTAGGTTGAATTTATTTGCATGAATTATTGTTGAATTTATTTGCATGAATTATTGTTTAAATTACTTGTTAGCAAAATATATTTCAATTTATTTAATTGGGCCCACATGAGGAAAATGTTTTAATTAGTTTGATTAAACCCTATTCACCCCCTCTAGGATTGCCATACCGATCCTACTAATACTATGCTTATATAATCAACAACTTTACAACATACTTTAACAATCATCAGTCTTATAATAGTCAGAAGTGGTTGTCGAAGTTGATTATTGAACATGATTTTTTTCACTGGAGTTTGTAGTCAGAGGTGGTTGTTGGAGCCTGAAGTTGGTCGCATGAAGGTGCTATTAGAGTTGGTCGTCGGAGGTGGTTTTTAGAGCCTAGAGTTGGTTGCATGGTCATCAGAGTTGATTTTCTCTGGAGCTGGTAGTCAGAGCCTGAAGTTGATTGCATGAAGGTGGCATTGGAGTTGGATGTTAGAGTTTGTTGTCAGAGGTGGTTGTTGAAGCCTGGAGTTGGTTGTCGGAGTTTCTCACTAAAAGGTGGTCATCAAATTGATTGATCATGGAAGGTGATTTTCGTCGAAGTTTGTAGTCAAAGGTGGTTTTCGAAGCTTACAAAGATGATTATCGGAGTTGGTCACTGGAGTTTGTTGTTGGGGGTGGTTGCTGGAGCGTGAAATTAGTCGCGTGAAGGTGGTCATCAGTGTTGGGTCATCGGAGGTGGTTGTCAAATCCCGAAATTGGTTGTCATAGTTGGTCGCTGGAGTTGTCATTTGACGTGGTTGTTGGAGCTTGGAGTTGGTTTTCAAAGTTATCGTCGGAGTTGGTTATCGGGGCTTGGAATTGGTTCCTGGAGTGTGACAGTGATAGTCGTCGACAGTGGCCGATAGATAAAGATACTGAAAACATTGGAAGAAGGGAGAGTTAGGATGAGTTAGGATGAGTTTATAAAATATACCGACTCAGCTCCACCAAAATTTAAAATTGGTTGGTCAAACATTGAGTTGGTGTATTATATCAACTCACCTCTATTGGGATGTATGCTCTAAAGCCTCATAGTTAATAAGTTATTTGAAATAATGGTTGATTATTTTACATATGCAATTATCCATTAAAGAAAGATCCAAAGTTATTTTATGTAACTTAAACAGTATGTGGTAGACTTACAGGTAGATTATATTCAAGTAATAACCTAAATGGTCTATAGTATATGGATAAGATTGGATGCCTTATCTTAGTGACACTATAGATACGACCCACTTTGTAAATGTTACAAGAGTTGGAAGCGTTACAAATGATTTGATCCAAATCATTCATGTGGATACATGCAAGTGGAGGTATCCTATACAAAGAGTTTGTATAAGACCATACCACAAAATGATTAATCTTTCTTTATAACACCATCGACTAAATAGATTAACATTTCATAGGATGATCATACGTAATTCGACCTCAATACTGAGTGAGTTATGAACTTCTGTCCATGAGGGTAGTCCTTTAATTTGTATGTGTGAATGGCCCGATTCGCCGAGCAATAAACCTACAATTTTGGGAATTTGTCTGAGTAGGGAGCTGGGAACATAGCTACACAACATGAAATCTGCTCCTTCCTGTCTTTAGGGTAAGTAGATGAATTGCTCCATTAAGTGTCGACTCCGAGTCTTGAACAATGAGGCCTCTCCCTCTCATTTGCCTGAAAGGGTTTTGTTTATGGTAGATGGAGATGACACCACCACTCAGAGCCCTTAGTATTCTTGGAGTGAGAATCCAAATGATAGACTTTGTTCAGATTTGGTAGAGGGAAGAGGAAGAGAGATCGTATACAACGATTAAACAAGTAGAAGATGAGGTCGTCTATCGTATAGAAAAAATGCTCGATCGTTTAGGTGAAGTATATAATCGTGTAGGAAAAAGCTAAGCAATTGACTAAACGATCGTGTAGGAAAACTGGTAAGCGATCGTGTAGGAAAAGCTAAACGATCGTAATAAATATCGAAAGTTAAGCAATCGCTTAGGAAAAGGTAAATGATTGTTTAATAAATAGCGCGTGGGGGTGCAATCGGTAAGCGATTGCTTAGCACTATCATATAGGTAAGCAACGTGCAATCACTATCGTATAGGCACAAATTTTCTAAGCGATGTCACACTTTTTAACACAATGTCCATGCATCTCATGCTTAACACACCATGAGCTATTTATGCGTCTCAAAGTGATCTTTCAACTCACTTATCCGTTTATTAAAACAGAAGAGACGCCGTCCCATTTTCCTTTTAACCGTCCAATGAATGTGATTACATCATATTCATAACATACAAATTAATATCATATATTAATTATAATATTTTTCCTCCACTAGATATAAATCATATTTATATCCAATTTTCTCCAAATTAATGTATCTCATATATAAAGTTTATTATATCATATATAATTAACTAGTTCAATTATATGATATATAATCGAACTCCATCTTGTCAATTTGAACATTTCAAACTGACCCAAAAACTGACTCTCAACTTATATCCAAGCTACCAAGGGGACCTTATGAACCTATGGCTCAAAGCTCCAACGGTAAAACTTTTTAGTCACGATATCCACCATCCGTTAATTGCCAGACATTCCATTAAAGACCGACAATTGAACTCTTCTTGCCATAGATATATTTCTATGTCTATTGGATACAACCAATCATCAGTACGATGACTCTTCACAAATGCTCGTAATTACAACAGACCAATTTACCATTTTGCCTGTGTAATTATATCTTCCTTCTCAAGTACCACTGATCCCTCTAATGAACGATACAACATAGTTCTACTATGTGTGAACACCTCTCGGGCCATGAGAAGGTGCGTGGCGCCACATCATTCAAGCCTCGGGATCAGCCCTTAAGAGAGTAATCTATCTACTTACCCCTGCTCTGGGGAAGGAGTGAACTTCATCTTGTGAAGCTGAGTTCCCAGCTCCCAAATCAGATGAATCCTCAAAGTGGTAGGTTTGAGTCAGCATTCTGGCCACTTGCACCTTGCAAATCAAAGGACCGCCTTCAATGGTAGGAGCTCCCAACTCACTCAGGATTGAGGTCATGTTACCTATGGTCATCCTAGTGAAATGAAGTGAAGTCTCAGTCATGAATGGAGTTATATGACGAGACATTAACACTTCGAAGTTAGTCTTATACAAACTCTTTGTATAGGACGCCCCTGCTCGCATGTCCACTACACGAATGATCAGGATCAGACCATCTGCGACAAGTCACAACACTTGTAACAATTCCACAAAGCGGGTCGCGTCCGTAGTGTTACCAGGATAAGGTTTCCATCCTATATCCATATACTACAGACTATTTTGGTTGTCACTTAAGACATGATCCACTTGTATGACACTACATACATACTTAAGTTACATAAAGACAACCAGGGATATTAAGTTTATTGGTTTGTGGTAAAATAACAAACATCAAAATATGCAAAGTCAAGAAGTGAGGTAAATATCATATATATTATACATCACAAGTGTTCTTACAAAGTTATTTACAAACTACAGGACACGAGACTTTAGGGCACAAACCCCAACAGTAGAACCATAAACAGGTTGTTCATTAAAGGATAAGTAGAACTTAAGGAGTAAGAGGTAATTACAGAGGTAAAACGGTAATTTGATCCAACTGTTGTTACGAGCAATTTGTGAAGGGTTGGCTTACTGATAATTAGTTATATCCATGGACACAAAAGTATATCTACAATGCAAATAGTGCAACTGTGGGTCTTTAACGGAGTAGCCCACAATTAATGAATGTTGATTAATTTAGTCAAAGAGTTTAATTAATTAATCTCGTATCATTAGAACTTCTAATTTGTAGGTCCATTAGGTTCCTCTGATAGCTCACTGAGGATAAAACAAGGAATATTTCATTTTGGAAGAATTTGAATGGTTCAAGTTATAAGGGAATTTAAGTTAATTCACTACTACAAAAACAGTATTTCTTGACCTTTTTTAAATGTCAAGAATCACTTTTCTTGACATTTTAAAAAACTTCAAGAAAGCCAGTGTCAAGAATGTCGATTTTCTTGAAATTTTAAAAATGTCAAGAAAAGTGACACTTGATATTTAAAAAACCTCAAGAAACACTGATACTTGTCATGTTTGCAATGTCAAGAATAGAAACGTTCTTGACAAGAAAAAACCGTCAAGAAATTTTTTAACTTGACAATGAAAAAAGGTTAAGATATATCCTACTTGACATGTTAGAAATATCAAGAATATGGGAGTTATTGACCTGTTAAACATGTCAAGAATATCTATAATCTTGACGAGGAAAAAAGGTCAAAAAATTTGCTTGGGATTTTGTAAGAAAAATTTGTAATGTTGACATTTTTACCTATAATTGCTTCTGTATTTTTATCTAACAACCACATTTGGTATATATATGACATACATTCATCAATAAAATATACAACACACGCATTTTCAATCTTATATTTCAACCAAATTTTCACCAATATCTCTTCATAAAAACTTTACTTCTTTAACATTGTCAATATTACAACCTCATAAAGTATTTCTAAGTTAAAAGAATATGGAAAACCCCATATGAAAAATTCTAACATTATAATCAACCCCATATGAATAATTTCAAAAGTATAACAACTATCAACCCCCATATTGTTGGGGTTGATATCATAAATCTCGTAGGGCCCTATAGTTTGTAAACATTGTATGAACAAACTCATTACTTGATTAATAAAATATATGATATTTTATTCACTTTGTCTATAAAATATGTGATATTTTAGTTGCATTAACCACAAGCAAATAAACTAACATCCAAGGTTATCTTTGTAACTTAAACATGTATATGGAGACTATTGGGATTGGTATCCTAATTCTCCTGGTAGTCTCGTAGTTTGTAAACATATTGTTATTAATAAAATAAGTTTTATTTTATAAGCATTTACTCAATCTAATAAACTAAGATCCGTGGTTATTTTATGTAACTTAAGCATGTATGTGGAGACATACAAGTGGATCATGCCTTAAGTAATAACCTAAATGGTCTGTAGTATAAGGATAAAAGAGGGATACCTTATCCTGGTGACACTATGGATATGACCTGCTTTGTAGATGTTACAAGTGTTGTAAAGTGCTACAAATGGTCTGATCTTGATCATTCATGTGGAGACATGTGAGCGGGGGTATCCTATACAAAGAGTTTGTATAAGATGGGACCACGAAATGATTAGTCTTTTTATATAACGCCGTTGATAATTGAGACTTACATTTCACTAGGATGACCATAGGTGGCATGACCTTAATCCCGAGTGAGTTGGGAACTCCTGCTCATGAGGAAGGTCCTTTGATTTGTATGGGTGAGAGTGGCCAGATAAACCTCCCATTTTGGGAATTCGTCTGATTGGGGAGTTGGGAACTTAGCTACACAAGACGAGATTCGCTCCTTCCTCGAAGCAGGGGTAAGTAGATAAATTGCTCCCTTAAGGGCTGATTCTAAGTCTTGAACATAGTGACCACACCCTTTCTTGGGAAAAGAAGACTCAGTCATAGTAGGACTATGACTTATTGTTCATTAGAAGAATCAGTGGTACTTAAGGAGTTAGATGTAACTATAGGGGCAAAACGATAAATTGGTCCAGCTGTACTTACGAGCGATTTGTGAAGGGTCATTGAACTGTTAACTGGTTATATCCAATGGACACAAAATATGTTTGTAGTGCGAAGAGTGCAACTGTCGGTCTTTAGTGGAGTGACCAACAGTTAACGAATGGTGGATTTCGTGATTAAAGAGTTTAGTTAGTTATTCACGTACTGTTGGAGCTTCAAGCTATAGGTCCATAAGGTCCCATTGGTAGCTCAATGGGTTCAAGCTGAGAATCAGATTTTGGATTAATTTGAAATGTTCAATTAACAAGAGGAATTTTTTTAATTATATGTGATATAATTAAATTAATTAAATTATATGTGATATAATTGATATGATGTATTAGATATATTAATTGGAGGAATTAATATAAATATGATTTATATTAAATACCATAACATAGAAAAAAGAACTACGGTTTGCATGTTTCATATGATGAAATATTAAAACTATAGGTTATAAATATAATATGATAAGTTGGTTATCATATTTATTTATAATATATTAATTATATGATAATTATCCTTTTTCTTTTAAAGACCGAATTGAGTGGGAGGTTTTTAAAACGGTTATGGTAGCTGTGAGATAAAAAGGAAAATTATCTTCCAAATTCAATAGATGATTCATTCAGAATTAGATCTCACAGAGGTTGTTGAGTAAAAGTGTTTTACTAAACGATAGCAAAGAGAGCATACAAGATCGAGTACCGAGTTTACTATATGATAGTTACTCGCTTACTCATTGCTAAACGATTGAGTAGTAAAGTCTATACGATATGCTTCATCTTATTAAACGATCCAGTATCTAGGCTTCATCTCCCACTTACTCGATCGTCTACCTCCTCATTTTCTCTATCCAAAGTCACACAGAGCCCACAACTCCTAGATTCTCATATCAAGAATACCAAGGTAACTCTTGTGGTGGTGTTCTAGTTCTGTTCGAGATTCGAGGATCGAGTTGGACTCGATAGTGATCGAGGATTCTTTAGTTTGTGCTGTTGCCTGTTTTGTTTGTTGCGTTTGAGTACTTCTTTGGGATCGTTGGAGATTGATCGAGGGATACTTGAAGAAATAGTTCTTCAAAGGCTTGCATACTCCATCCCTTGTTCATTTTTTTTAAGAAGCATGCTTGTAATTTACTTATTATGCATAATCATTTATGTTTAGACTGTATTTGTTTATATTCTTTCTCAATGAAAATTGGAATGATCCTCTTTCACTCATTGGATCTCAATGTTTAGATTTTCCTTATAGATAGATTTATTACAAATTTAATCTTTTGTGGAAATCAATTTGATCCTATTAAACCGATTTAAAAGATTAAACTTCGGTTTCTAATCTCATTAGAACCATGAACTTAGGTCTATCTCAATCAAATTTTAAAACCCTTTTAAAACCTGATTTTACCTAAGTATGCATGCAACTCTTGGTTATTGATTTTAATTCTTTAAAGTGTTTAATGAATGATGATCAAAAGTTGTTCAACTTTCCAAAGTAAGAGTTACTTTTGGGCAAACCTAAACATTCACTTAGTTAAAATAATTAGCCGTGTTTTTTCTAAGTAAACTAAACCCTAGGTTTTTAAAATACTCAGTGGGAGGAAAAGATATATATGATATATCAATTCCACTCACGTTTCTTCCTAAATGTTCACACCGTGAGATTCATGTTTGGCCTCGTGGTGCCTTGGGAGCATCCCTCTTTGGATGGTGTTTGCATGGGTCAATATCAAGGTATACGGAGATAGTGAGTGGGTGAAGAATGTGTGTCAACATGTCCTGTGGTCTCCTTCATTGGTTTGCACCGTGAGATCTTCTTGTAGGGCCTCGTGGCGCCTTGGGGGCGTTCCCTTCGGATGGTTTGTGCAGTTGGTCAATATCAGGGCAAACTCTAGAAATGCATAGTCGGATTTTTTCCCTTCGGATTGGTTGTTTGGGGCGGAAATCTAGGATCTAAAATAAAGGGTCACACTTATGGGAAATTGTTAAGCAAGTTAATGATTTCTTGACCAAATCAATGATGACTAGTCGTTATAGGAATAAGAGTTGTTTTAGTGTAATGATTGGTTGAGAATGTCTCAATTCAGAGGAGGGATAAATTGACTACCCTTCGGTGGTTTTTGTCCTAAACCACTGAAGCGTCATTGTAAAACTAGATGTCACATGGGGTTCATTTAGATTTTTCTAAACCAGATTAGATTTGTTTTTAAAGAGTATTTGCTAAAATCTAACGTAGATCAATATGTTTGTTTTTTTTAAGCTACATGTCATTGTATGATTTTTTGTTAGTTGCCTTTTTTAATTTGATCGATTACATACATTGGAAATAGTCTATTACAACATATTTCGTAGTAAACGACCTTGAGTTTGTAATAGTTGAGGAGTGTCCTCAAGTTTCGACCCCTGATACACTGCGAAATGCTCGTAATGCATATGAGGTGTGGATGAAAGCTAATTCGATGGCATGACTTCACATTTGGCAAGCATACTTGATGCATTGGCCAAAAGGGATGAAAATATGGTCATTGCAGTGAGATCATGGACTTCTTGCAAGAATTATTTGAACGTCAGTTCTCACTTTTTGAGCAAAATGGGATTGATGACAAAGAAACCTGTAGTATAGTTCCAAAGATAATCTCTAGTCTTTCTTGAATGTCAAGGGACTAGAAGAGAAGACAATTGTTGCTGACTCAAATGAAGTTCATCGACGAGAATTGTTCTCTGAAATGGAACTTGGAGCTTATATAGATTCTGATACTGATCCCACTACTCTCCAGAAGAGGAAGAAGTCTAAAGACGATAAATGTGATTTATTTTTCTTGGAGACGTGTTTGGTAGAGAATGATGATTCTTTCTGGATACTTGATTCAGGTTCTACAAACCACGTGTGTTCTTCCCATCAAGGATTTAGTTCCTGGAAAAAGTTAGAAGATGGAGAGATGACTCTTCGAGTCGGTACTGGTGAGGTTGTTCTAGTTATTGCTGTAGGCAGGCTTAAATTATTTTTGGACAAGAAACGTTATCTGTTACTGGATAATGTTTATGTAGTTCCTCATATCAAGAGGAACTTAATTTCAATTTCTTGTCTGATGGAACAAGGTTATTCTATCTCATTTCCCGAGAATAAAGTATTTATTTTTAAGAATGGTATGGAGTTTGGTTTTGGTTCAATGGAAAATAACTTGTATGTACTAAGGCCATTAGTCATAAAAGCCTTGCTTAATACTAAAATGTTCAAAATAGCAACAATTGCAAAATGACCAAGGGTTTCTCTTAAGGAAAATGCCCATCTTTGGTATCTAAGGTTAGG
The DNA here is from genome assembly GCF_009727055.1 of Benincasa hispida. Lineage (NCBI taxonomy): Eukaryota > Viridiplantae > Streptophyta > Magnoliopsida > Cucurbitales > Cucurbitaceae > Benincasa > Benincasa hispida. Next base: position 15,386,470 of record NC_052356.1, on the reverse strand, counting down.
TCACATCAATCTCAATAGGATTGAGAAATTGGTGAAATCTGGACTTCTAAATGGTTTAGAAGAAAACTCTTTGTCGGTATGTGAATCACGCCTTGAAGGAAAAATGACCAAACGACCTTTTATTAGAAAAGGTTATAGAGCCAAAGAAACCTTGGAGCTTATACATTCAGACCTTTGTGGTCCGATGAGTATAAGAGCACGAGTATAAGATTATTCAAGATATGAGTATCTATACCTAATGCAACATAAGTTTGACGCTCTTGAAAAGTTCAAGGAGTATAAGGCTGAAGTTGAAAACTTGTTAGGTAAAAAGATAAAAACACTACGATCTGATCGTGGTGGAGAGTATATGGACTTGGACTTTCAGAACTATATGATAGAATATGGAATCACTTTCCAACTCTCGGTCCCAGGTACACCTCAGCAGAATGGTGTATCAGAAAGGAGAAACAGAACCCTGTTGGACATGGTTCGGTCTATGATGAGTTATGCTCATCTTTCAGACTCGTTTTGGGGATTTGCAGTTGAGACTGCAGTTTACATTTTGAACAATGTTCTCTCAAAGAGTGTTTCTAAAGTACCTTTTGAGTTATAGAGGCCGTAAAGGTAGTTTACGCCACTTTAGGATTTAGGGATGTTCAGTTCACGTGCTTGTGGCTAACCCTAAAAAGTTAGTACCTCGTTTGAAAGTTTGCCTCTTTGTAGGCTATCCCAAAGAAACGGGGGGTAGATAATTCTATGATCCAAGTGAAAACAAGGTGTTTGTATCGACAAATGCTGTCTTCTTGGAAGAAGACCACATCAGGGATCATAAAGCATGAAGTAAGATTATTTTAAATAAGATTTCTAATGAGACTACTGAGAGTTCAAAAAGAGTTGTTGAACAGACTGATAAATCAACAAGAGTTATTGATGTCAGTTCATCCAGTCAACCATCTCAAGAGTTGAGACTGCCTCAATGTAGTGGGATGGTTGCGAACCCACCTGAACGCTACATGGGTTTAACTGAAGCCCAAAACATCATGTCTGATGATAGGGTTGAGGATCCATTTCTTATAAGCAAGTAATGGATGATGTTGACAAAGATGAGCGGATTAAAGCCATGACTCAGAAAATGGAGTTTATGTACCTCAATTCCGTCTGGGAACTTGTGGATCAGTTTGATGGGATAAAACCTATAGATTGTAAGTGGATCTATAAGAGGAAAAGAGGTATAAATGGAAAGTTGCAGACCTTTAAGGCTAGACTTATGGCAAAGGGTTATACCCAGGTCGAGGGAGTCGACTATGGGGAAACTTTCTCACCTGTTGTCATGTTGAAGTCTATCAGGATTCTCTTATCCATAGCCACATTTTATGATTATGAGATATGGAAAATGGACGTTAAGACTGCCTTTTTGAATGGTAATCTTGAGGAGACCATCTACATGGCTTAACCAGAGGGGTTTATTGATCCAGATCAAGAGCAAAAGGTTTACAAGCTTAATAGATCCATTTATGGACTAAAAGAAGCATCTAGATCTTGGAACATTAGATTTGATAGTGCGAACAAATCATTTAGCTTTGATCAGAATGTTGATGAGCCTTGTGTTTACAAGAAAATCATCAACAACTCAGTAGCTTTTTTTGTGCTGTATGTGGATGATATCCTACTCATTGATAATGATGTAGGTTTTCTTATTGACATTAAGCAATGGCTAGCTGCTTAATTCCAAATGAAATATTTGAGAGAGGTGCAGTTTGTTTTAGGGATCCAAATCATAAGGGATCGTAAGAACAAAAAGTTGGCCTTATCTCAGGAATCCTACATTGACAAGATGTTGATCAGGTACTCGATGCAGAATTCCAAGAGGGGTTTATTACCTTTCAGGTATGGAATAGTTTTGTCTAAGGAACAATGTCCTAAGACACCTCAAGAGGTTGAGGAAATGAGATAGATTCCCTATGCATCAGCTGTTGGTAGCCTTATGTATGCAATGTTATGTACTAGACCTGACATTTGCTATGTAGTAGAGATTGTCAGTTATTGGAAATTTAGGAAAGCTTTGTTTTATTTATTTATTATGGACGGATGGGGCTGTACATGAATTCATGTGTTAGACATGGCTTTATGCGTTTGCACCCATTTTTCTAAGGTCATGCGTCGGAATGAAGATACGTTAAACTAACATGCAATGACCACGCGTTCCTATCACAAGTTTTCTTACGCTCGCGCCAAGTATAACGCAAATGCAAGTTTCTCGGGTAATCCAAGGTCGAACACAGGGACTTGTCACTCAATAATTCTTGTGAAGCAATGCGTTTGAGGCGATGAAAAGAAAAATAAAAAGAAGTTTAATGGATTTACATTCTATTCCTACTCCTAATTAAACAGATTGAGCAATAGAATACTTGCGATGAGAATAAGTAGAGACATGACAACCATTAATGCATAGTAATGTTAATTATCTTAAATCGCCCGAGTAATCCCAGCTCATTGCACTAACGCGTCGCACACCTCTTGATAGTCAGCCTTATGACTATATCTCTATAGTGCATGGTTGCGTCGAGCATAAGATTGTGCCTATCTCTAGAAACAATGCGAACTTTGCTTTAGTGTATTCCATCTCTTACCTTTTCAGGCAGTTAGACGCGGCTATTTAATTTATAGACAAACAATGCAACATCCCAAGACAGGCGTTGCTACAGCCTTTCACCAAACAAAGAGGATTAACTCACTATACTTGCACAACGCACACCTCTCGGTGGGTTGCTTCATGGGTCTACCTCTAGGCTACACGATGAAGCATGCGATTGTCTTTGATAAATAAATGCTGAAGATAAACTATGATAGAGATGAAGATGATGAAGAAGATGGCAATGAATGAGTTAAGATTTGCATTGATCACAAAATATCTTAATATCTTAAGCTAAAATGTAATACAACATAGAGACTAGAAGAGAAAGGAAGGACTCTGCATCAAGGCTGCCGGTGGTGCCATGGTTGAATGGTGGAGATGTCTCTGTCGAGCTCTATCTTCGACGAATGCTCCGATCGTCACTCGGTCTGGGTTGTGGAGATGAAGAATTCTCACTGAAAATCTCTTTCAAGCTCTCATCTGTGATAAAAAATCTCTGCCTTGAGGTAGAAATTCGGATGTCTTGAAATGAAGGTCCAAAAGGCTATTTATAGAGTTTAAACGCCGACAGCCATAATGATTGCGTTATGGTTCACTGATGCTTTTGTCGCGGTATGGGCAATGTCACATCGCCTTATCTTGTTGATACTCCCAAGGTATGCGTCCGAGCTAGATTCAACTGAAGCATCAACGCATTCGACCCATCTTGCGATCGTCCCTCTATTATGATTGTCACTCCGTGGCCGCAATTTCCAATTGATCACCGTATTCGCTTGATCATCGCAACTTCCATGCGATGGATGCATACGATCACCGCAACTTTCCTGCAATGGATGCATACGATTACCGCAACTTCCATGCGATGTTTGTCTTTGCGATCGCTTGGCTTCAACGATGCATTTGTCTGGGATTGCTTATTTCAAACGCATGCATTTGATTCCTGCGATAGCTACAAAAATAGACATTTTGGCGTGGAGTAATGCATAATATTGGGGTCAGTGAGGATTTTGGTGCTAATTGATGCAAAACTCAAATTTTCGCAAATTCTAAGTATTATCACCACATTTTCTACTTATTAGCCCTTATGATTCTAAATAAAAGGCTTATAATAACTGGCATTTCTATCAGTTATCATCAGTCGATATCAATTCAATCCATGATTAGATCACTGGACGGCGGTCAAAACGATCCAAAAGTACCTTCGAAGAACGAGGGACTATATGCTCGTGTATGAAGATAAGGTTTTGATCCTTACAGGATATACAAACTCTAACTTTTAGACTGATAGAAATTCTCATAAATCGACATCAGGGTCAGTGTTCACTCAAAATGGAGGGGCTATAGTTTGGCAAAGCATCAAACAAGGATGCATCGCGGACTCCACTATGGAAGTCGAAGATGTAGCCGCTTGTGAAGCTGCTAAAGAGGCTGTTTGGCTTAGGAAGCTCCTTACTGATTTGGAAATTGTTTCAAATACATCTTTAGCGATCACATCTATTGTGATAACAATGGAGTTGTGGAAAATTCTAGGGAATCTCAGAGTTATCGAAAAGGCAAGCACATAGAATGAAAGTATTATTTGATCAGGGAGATCGTGCATCGCGGTGATGTGATTATCATGAAGATCGCGTTGGAGCACAACGTTGGTGACCCGTTTACAAAGGCTCTCACAGGTAAAGTGTTCGAGGGTCATTTGGAGAGTTTGGGTCTACGGGACATGCGACACCTTGTCTAGGGCAAGTGGGAGATGTTACTGG
>NC_052356.1:15260985-15382071 GCF_009727055.1 Benincasa hispida | reverse complement strand
CGATCACATTAGGATAAGATATGGGTTGGGGAAAATATCTAGGGAATATACAGAGTTTGAAAGCAACACATAAGATGAAAGTTATTTGTAGGAGATCCGTGAAGTGAGGTGAGGATTACATGAGGCGATGAGCACAACGTTGGTACCCCGTTTTACAAACAGGCTCTCACAGGTAAAAGTTCGAGGGGTCAATTTGGAGAGTTTTGGTTACGGAAGCGACAAACCTTGTCTGGGCAAGTGGGAGATGTTACGGGGGTCTAGATATGTCCTAGTTTATTGTATATTGTACTGTTTTTATATTCTACATTAGTCTCCGAGATTAGGGACAAGTGGGAGATTGTTAGTGGATTGGTGTCTTAATTCTCCTGTAGTCTCGTAGTTTGTAAACATTATGTAAAATATTGTTATTAATAAAATAAGTGTTATTTTATAAGCATTACTCACTTAATAAAACTAAGCCGTGGTTATTTTTGTAACTTAAGCATGTATGTGGAGACATACAAGTGGATCATGCCTTAAGTAATAACCTAAAGGTTTATAGTAATACAGGATAAATGAGGGATTCCTTATCCTGAACACTACAGATATGACCTGCTTTGTAGATGTTACAATGTTGTAAAGTGCTACAATGGGGTCTAATCTTGATCATTCATGTGGAGACATGTGAGCGGGGGTATCATATACAAAGAGTTGTATAAGATGGGACCACGAAATGATTAGTCTCTTTATATAACTCCGTTGATAATTGAGACTTACATTTCACTAAGATGACCATAAGTGACATGACCTCAATCCTGAGTGAGTTGGAAACTCCTGCTCATGAGGGTGGTTCTTTGATTTGTATGGGTGAAGTGGCCAGATTGCCAACTCAACAAACCTACACCATTTAGGGGGAGCTGGGAACTCAACTACACAAGATGGAATTCACTTTTTCCTCGAAAGTAGGGGTAAGTAGATAAATTTCTCCTTAGGGTTGATTCGGGTCTTGAACATAGTGGCCACACCTCTCTTGGGAAGAGAGGATTCAGTCATAGTAGGACTATGACTTATTATTCATTAGAGGAATTAGTGGTACTTAAGGAGTTATATGTAACTACAGGGACAAAATGGTAAATTGGCCCAGCTGTACTTATGAGCGATTTGTGAAAGGTCATTGCACTTTGACTGGTTATATCCAATGGACATAGAAATATATCTGTAGTGAGAAGAGTGCAACTGTTGGTCTTTAGTGGAGTGACCAATAGTTAACGGATGGTGGATCTTGTGTTTAAAGATTTTAGTTAGTTATTCACGTACCGTTGGAGCTTCAAGCTACAGGTCCATAAGGTCTTCTTGGTAGCTCAATGAGTGTAAGTTGAGAATCAGATTTTGGGTTAATTTGAAGTGTTCAAATTAACAAGAGGATTTTTTTAATAATTTGTAATATAATTAAATTAATTAAATTATATGTAATATAATGGATATGATGTATTAGATACATTAATTAGAGGAATTAATATAAATATGATTTATATTAAATATCATAACATAGAAAAAAACTACGATTTATATGTTTCATATGATGAAATATTAAAACTATAGATTATAAATATAATATGATAAGTTGGTTCTCATATTTATTTATAATATTTAATTATATGATAATTATCTTTTTTCTTTTAAAAACCGAATTGAGTGGGAGGTTTATAAAACGATTATGGTAATTGTGAGATAAAAAGAAAAATTGTTTTTCAAATTCAATAGGATTCATTCGGAATTAGATCTCACAGAGGCTATCGAGTAAAAGTGTTTTACTAAACGATAGAAAAGAGAGCATACACGATCGAGTATCAAGTTTACTATACGATGGTTACCCACTTACTCGTTGCTACACAATCGAGTAGCAAAGTCTATACGATAGGCTTCATCTTATTAAACGATCCAGTATCTAGTCTATACGATAGACTTCATCCATCTCCCATTTACTCGATCGTCTACCTCCTCGTTTCCTCTATCCAAAGTCACACAGAGTCCACAACTCTTGGATTCTCACACTGAGAATACTAAGGTAACTCTTGTGGTGATGTTCTATTTTTGTTCGAGGTTCGAGGATCGAGTTGGACTCGATAGTGATCGAGGATTCTTCAGTTCGTGCTGTTGGCTATTCTCTTCGTTGCGTTCGATTACTTCTTTGGGATCATTGGAGATTGATCGAGGGATACTTGAAGAAAGAGTTCTCCAAAGATTTGTATACTCTATTCCTTGTTCATTTTTTTTAAGAAGCATGCTTGTAATTTACTTATTATGCATAATCGTTTTCATTTAGACTATAATTGTTTATGTTCTTTCTCAATGGAACTTGGAACAATCCGCTTCCGCTCATTAGATCTCTAAGTTTAGATTTCCTTCAATATACTAGTGGATTATGTTTAAATGATAACCTAAATGGTCTGTAGTAGATGGATAAGACTGGATACCTTATACTGTGACACTACGAGTATAATCCGCTTCGTAGGTGTTACAATTGTTGTAAAGTGCTACAAATGATCTGATCCTAATCATTTATGTATTAGGCATGCGAGCAGGGATATTCTATATAAAGGAGTTTGTATAAGACCAGACCACGAAATATTTAGTCTCATTATATAACACCTTCATAATAGAGACTAACATTTCATCAGGATAACCATAGGTAACATGACCTGAATCCTAAGTGAGTTGTGAACTCCTGCCTATGTGGGCAGTCCTTTGATCTGTAAGGATGAGAGCGGCCAGACGCTGACTCAACAAGTTTACCATTTTTGGGATTCGTCTGATTGGAAAGCTGGGAACACAGCTACACAAGATGGAATTCACTCCTTCCCCGGAGTAGAGGTAAGTAGATAAATTGCTCCTTTAAGGGCTGATTCCAGGTTTGACCAACGGGTTGGCCCACAGGCTTCTCTTGGCTCGAGAGGGGTCTAAGTCATAGTAGTATAAGGGATCAGTGGTACTTAAAGTTAGATGTAACTACAAGGGAGCAACATGATAATTTGGCCCAACTGTACTTACGAGCAATTTGTGAAGGGTCATCGTACTGTTGATTGGTTATATCCAATGGACAAAGAATATATTGTAGTGCGAAAGTGTAACTTTCGGTCTTTAGTAGAGTGCGCCGATAGTTAACGGATGATGAATAATGATATATAAAAGTTTAATTAATTATTCATGTATAGTTGAAGCTTCAAGCTACTGGTCTATAAGGTCCCTTGGATAGCTCAAAAGAATTTAAATTGAGAATAAGTTTTGGATTAGTTTGAATTGTTCAAATTAATAGATGGATTTATATGATATATAAGTTTCAATAAATTTGATTATAACATAATGATTTGATACTAATATAAGTAACTGGGAGGAAATAAATATTTGAATGATATTCAAATATATTTTCTATGAATTGATTCAATAGTTGTTAAATTTAATATAAATGAGATTTATATTAAAATGTCATAAAATAGATAAAAGAAACTATAGTTTATATTGTATGTTATACAATATTAAAACTATAGGTTATTTGTTATATTTTATATAACATATAATTTAATATATAATATAATATATAAGTTAGTTATTCACATTTTTATATTATATAATATTATTTGAATAATATGGAGGGAATTACAACTCCCTTCTCCATCTTTTCTCTTCACCCACTTTAGTGGAGATTAATTCTTTTTGGCAATAGAGAATAAAAGAAAAATAATTTTTCTTCTTCTTCTACGATTTGTATTTTAGCTAAATGATTGAGAGAGAAAGACGAAAAGTTTGTGAGTTCTTGCTGTTACCTTCTCAATTTTCTTCCTCCACCTAAAACTTTTCCCTCCAACCAAATAGTTAGAGCCTACCACTCTTGGTTCTCACCCGGAGAATACCAAGGACTCCATTGTGGTTGTGTCCGAGTTTTGGTTCGAGAAAATCTTGAAGAAAGGTCTTCAAGAATTGCGATTCCGTTCGAGGGAGGATTCATGAAGAAAAAGGTCTTCAAAGGTGAAATTCTTGAAACCCTTTTTCTTATATAGCATGTTGTAATTTATTTTAAATGCATATCACTTGTATGTTTATGTAAACTTAGTATTCGATAATTAATGAAATTTGGACGATCCGCTTCTGCTCAAGGTTCTCCTCACACGAGTTCCTTCACATATGAAGACATTTCCTATTGTACAATCAATAGCCCCATCCTCTCTAAGAACAATAAAAAAAATTACACCCATCAATCCCGTATGAAGTAATCCTAGCCAAATCTCACTCACCATGCTCCTGCCTCCACAAGAATAACGTAGCCCACCTTGAACTCGTCGCTTTGAGCACCTACATCAATGAAATAATATACCAAAACTACAACATATAGATTGAAACAACTTAAAATTACTAAACTTAAGCACCATAACCTTCAAAGTTCTATAAAACTTTACAACTTCATGAAGGATTTTGTAAGTTAATTAGAAGAATATATAGACCCATATGGGCACTTCCGAAACAATATAAGAAACATTATTCTTATAGTCAATTAAATATGAATAGTTTTAAAAAATACATTTCCAAAACTTCTATCAAAACTATCCATCTACCCACATAACAACTATCACATGTACCAATCCAAAACTACCTTTGACATTGTTTTATGACATTGTTTTATGGTACCTAACTATGAAACTTGTCGAATGTATATAACTCAGTACCAGAGAGCTACATAATAATTTTAGATCATACTTCTTGAAGAAAAACAACTAGACATAATAAAATAAAGCCCAACAACTCAAACGTCCACAAATTACTTTTTACGAAGCTAGAACTTTTCTCATAGCACCACCTTGACGTCAATAAAGAACCTCGTATAAAATATCCTACAAATGATACAAACACAAAGTTTCAAACAAATATCCCCAACTTTGGTCAACACATCAAGATCAATATAAAATATCTTATAAATCTTATAGACACAGAGCTTCAAACAAATATATCCAACATAAATGTAATTATGTAACAAGTTACCACAAAAAGAATGACTTTCGGCGTAGGAAGAAGTTTATTTCTATAAAAATAAAAAAAAAATAACTACACTTGCAAGTCGCTACCACTCAACTACAATACAAAAGGGAAAGTGCAAATGACTTCAAATAAAGCAAGAAATATCAAAATAATAATTTAAAAATATGCAAGCAAAGATCTCCATTTTACGTTCTTTTTTATTCCTTTTTCCCTTGCTCCCTCGAATTTTAGAGAGGTTATCAACCAAAGTTGCGTTTAAACCGAGGTAATCAACTTTTGAAATGGTAATCAAGCTATATTTAAATGTGTGACTTTCTAGACACAATGTATGACAAGAGGTAATGAAAAATGGAAGAAATGCAACATACCAATAGCACATAGTGTCTTCAAATCAAATTTCTCAGCTAAATCAACATGTCCTACCACATGCACCATAATACAATGTCAATAACTTTGAAAGTTATAATATCACATGTAGATTCAAGAATATACATGAGAGTTAAGCCCTAACTTTGAAAGTTCAAGCCTCAAACCAAGAAAATCAAGCCTTAACTTTGAAAGTTCATGCCTCAAACCAAGAAAATCAAGAATTAAACCTAATCTAAACTAAATCTACTTACCTCAATGAAGAATCTTTTCAAGATTGATGAAATAAAATCAAGCCCTAATTTTGAAAGTTCATGCCTCAAACCAAGAACAATATGAAAGAAGAATTTATTATGAGGTTCAAGAATACGCATGAGAGATTAAGCCCTAACTTTGAAAGTTCAAGCCTCAAAAAAAAAAAAAAAAAAGAAAAAGAAAAAAGAACTAAGCATAACTTTGAAAGTTCATGCCTCAAACCAAGGAAATCAAGAATTAAACCTAATCTATACTAAATCTACTTACTTCAATGAAGAATCTCTTCAAAATTGATGGAATAACAAAGATGCATCAAAGGGAAGTGAAAAACAAAGAAGAATTGCAGAAATTTTGCAAGGAGAAGAAAGAAAAACGGGCAGTTCGGCTGGAAAGTTTCTTTTAAATATTTCTTACAGCATTGCAACTCTATTGAGAGCGCTGCAACCCTATTTGTGAGGCACACTATTTTCCATCAAAACCCATAGCGTTGCAACGCTATTGCATGAGGCGCGCACGTTTTTCATTTTTCCATCAAAATCTGTAGCGTTGCAATGCTACTTTTCAGCGTTGTAACGCTGCCCTATATATTCTAATATCAATAAACTATTAATTGAACTTGACATTTTTAAAACATCAAGCACAATATTTTTCGAAAACCTCAACTTTCTCGAAATAATTCTTGATGTTTTTTCTTTAAAATCACCCATTTCTTGACTTTTTTTCATAAAAAGTCAAGTAATAAAAATTGCAAACGTCAAGAGAGGTGGCTTTTCTTATAGTAATTGTATTTGATACCATCAATATAATGTATATAGATACATTACATTATAAAGTTAACTTGATGAGATTAGAAAATTATACTATATGAGGAATAATGTATTTGAATAAGATTCAAATATTAAATAATATGAATGAGATTCACATTATAACTATTGAAAGAATCGAATTTCTCAGCGGAAGTGCATGAATGCACGTGTTAGTGAAATTCATTTTGGAAAAAGTGAAAAATAGAGAAAAACAGAAAACTAGGATAAACATACAAACATAAAGCATGCTTTTGAGAGATGAGAAAACTTACCCTTGAAGGCTTTTTTCTTAGAAATTCACGAATAAACTCCTCGTACTGTAAGCTTCTCCCTCAAACCCAAATCTCCTTCCAAGAACATGAACAAGCACCAAGACACCATTAGCGGGTCTTCCTTGCTATTCTCAAGATAAGAAACAAGGCATGTGGGAACCTTTTGGAAGGGAAGAACTTCCTACAGAAGAATGTTTCTTTAAAATCTTTGAGAGAAAGAGAGAAAAAGTATTGCACAGAGAATTATGATAGAGTGAAAAACCATCAACTCATGTTCTGTATTCCAAACTCTGCAAAATCTCCTCCAAGTGAGAGTGATGGATGGGGAATTATAACTCCCCTCCACACAACTGTAAGATAACTCCTTTTGGGAGTGATTTTAATTAATTAATTTAATATATATTAAATCAAATTTAATATATCATTAAATAAATCTTATTCATATTAATTTATATTTGAATTTTATTCAAATATTTAACTCTCGCATATAATCTATAGTTTTAATATGAGTATCATTCATATTAATTATATATTTAATCTTTTTCAAATATTTATCTCTTTCATATAATTAAGTATAACTGTGAATCTTATTCAAAATTAACTTTATATTGTGATGCATCTATTTACATTATATTAATTGTATCTTATACAATTAATTTCCTTATTTAATTTGAACATTCAAATTAATCCAAAATAAATTAATCTTGTTTTATCCTTCGTCAACTAGCAAAGAGGACCTAATGGACCTACAGACTAGAAACTCAAATGATACGAGATTAATTAATTAAACTTTTTAATTACATTAATCAACATTCATTAACTGCAGGTATTTACACTAAAGACTCGCTGCTATACTCTTTGCACTGTAAATATATTTTTGTGTCAGTGGATATAACCAATCAACAGTAAGTCGACCTTTCACAAATCGCTCGTAATTACAGTTGGGTCAAATTATCATTTTACCCCGTAATTACATCTAATTCTTTAAGTACAACTGATCCCTCTAATGAACAATTAGTTTATAGTCCAACAATAAACCAAATCCTTCTCGAGCCAGTGAGAGGGTAAGACATCATTGTTCAAGACCTAGAATCAATCCTTAAGAAAGCAATTCATCTATTACCCAAAAATTGGGAAGGAGCAAATTCTATCTTGTGTAGATATATTTCCAGCTTCTTACTCGGATAAATTCCCAAAATGATATGCTTATTGAGTCGACAAAAATGTTCACTCTTACTCATATAGATCAAAGGACTGCCCTCATAGACGATTTTCATAATTCACTTAGGATTAAGGTCGAGTCACCTATGGTCCTTCTATGAAATGTTAATCTCTTTAATTAACGATGTTATAAGAGAAGATTAATCATTTCGCGGTCCGTTCTTATACAAAATCTTTATAAAGGATACCCCCATTCGAATGTCTCCACATGAACAATTAGGGTCAAATCGTTTGTAACACTTTATAACTCTTATAACATTTACAAAGTGGGCCATACCCGTAGTGTCACCAAGATAAGGCACCTAACCTTATCCATATACTATAGACCATTTAGGTTATTAATCCACTTGTATGTCAACCATATACATGTTTTAGTTACATAAAATAATCTCGAATCTTAGTTTATTGGATTGAGTTAATGCACAAATAATTCATACACAATTTATAAACGGTGAGAACTACAAGATTTAGGGCAACAATCCCAACAACTATGAGTTAAATCTAATATGAATGGGAACATATTAAAACTGTATGTTAAATTTAATATGAATGAGATTCATATTAAAAATATAAGTTATATTTAATGTGAATACAATACACATTAAAAATACAGGTTATGAGAGAGAAATGCATTTAAATATGATCAAATGTAATAGTAATTAAATATGTGATGTTTAATTAATTAAGATTAGATAATTTGATTAATTAGTATTATTAAATTAAATTAAATTAAATTAAAATAAATTGATTTAATTTAAATAATCACATAATTCCTCAGCAGTTACGGGAGTGTTAACTAAGTTAATGTGACTGGAAGGGGAGTTAATTCCTTTCACTTAATATACAGAATGGTTCTGCATTTGTGTTTGACAGAAGAACTGTTCTTCTTGGAAAACACTAGACAGAATAATTGTTCTCCTTGGAAAAACACAATAACTCTCAACTCTCAATTCTCTTTTAATTCTCTTGATCTCTCATCACTCAAAATTCACAGAGAAAACGTTTATTTAAAATTTATTCTCTTCTCTTTCTTCCAAAAAGATTCCCACAAACCTTTTCCTTGCTGAAGAATAGCGGGTAAGACGTAGTTGTGGTGTCTTATTTGTGAAACGTACAAGAATTGCTGAGATCGTGATCACAATGAGGATTTGGAGAAGATTGAAGAATTGCCTTCAAAGATCACTCTCTTTTCATTAAATTCTTCGCTGTTTAAAGCATGCTTAATTAGAATGTATTTAAGTTCCTTATATTTTCCTGTATATTCAAAACATAATTAAAAGAAAACGTGTTCACGTGCTTCTGCTATAGGATTCGATCCCTTCGAACTCATAATGATGAGCCAAACTTCCTCTTAGTTTCTTCCAACTTAACTCAAAACTGACCATTTTGGTCCATTCATTTTCATCTTTATCCCATATCATTCAAGAAAAAAAAAAAAAATAGCATGACATTCCATTCAATAAAATTTTAAAAATATAGTTATAAATTTGTATTAAAGAGTGTATAAAATTGAGCCGCTTGCAAGTTTAGCAAAAAATTAAATTTAATTGTTGTGTTATGCAGTGTTGATTAAAATGGTTAATTGATTCCTCTATTATTCTTTAAGTTACACAATTTTTCTCCTATCAAACTCAAGTAGAAGCTTGATCGAAGTGTCCTGGCAAGTACCAGAGTCGAACACGGGACTTTAATGCAATTAATTTTTGTAGGTCCTAATGGTTTTTACAGAATAGAATTTAATCAATTTAATTGATGATGGTTTGTGCAAATAAAATGAGACTGTTTTAAAACAATAAAATGAAAAGATGAAGGTGAATGGAGAGAGTGATAGTGAAAGTGTGATGCGTTGAGTGTGTGAATGATTGTGCATTGAATGAGGGAATGAGATGCGCTGAAGGTGAAAATGCAACACAAATATAAATAGCTTGCGTTGAGTGATTAAGAATTAATGAATAAAGTAGGGTTAAGAAGATCTACCAACATTCACCAGACTTAGGCATAAGGATCCGTTCATGTCTTTAACTTATTAAAATGAAGTGATCACCTTTTAGTGTTTTATGCCATATAAATCTGATCTCTAAGATGCATGCTTAAATTAAAAGTAGGCAAAAAGTTAACTTTATCTCTAAAACCACTTCTTTTCTTGCTTAATGATTTACAACTTTATCTCTAAAGCTACTTCTTTTCTTGTTTAATGATTTACATAGCCACTTACTCTCTCAAGTAGTTAGCTATTTGTACTTAAACTGATTGATCAGATGGATTCAATATCTCTAAAGCCACTCATTTTCTTACTTAACGATTTCCAGAACCACTTACTTTCTCAAGTAGTTAGCTATTTCTACTTAAACCGATTGATCAGATGGATTCAAACAATTGATTAAGCACATATTAAACCAGATGAAATTCAACTTAAGCAAAATTCATGAGAATGTTAGTTTACTCTTCCCAACCCATTTAGAATTTAACAACTCATGATGGAGAAAAATGAACACATAGATGAATGATAAATAGTGAAAATCATGATTTATATTACGAAAAAGTGTATTACAATGTCAATATCTCAATACAAACTTAAGGGGAAAAAAAGGAAAAGATGCTTGAGAATGTAAGAATGCCAATCCGCCAATCATAATGTCTTGCTTCCTTTGGCTTTTATTGCTGGCTGCTACATTTGTACTATAAGATGGATGATGACTTTCTCACTCTAATTGAAGGTGAAGATTGAGCTCTTGCTCAGAATTCTTCAAAAAGAGGTTAAAAATGATGGTGTTTGTGAAGAATGAACATAGTAACTAGCGGATGAGACGAAATTAAGGAAAACTCGAAACCTTTAGTGTGTGAGAGTTGAGCTATTTATAGGTTTCACTTGAAAGTTCTTCAACTTTCTTTCTAATGATTATCTAACACACTTTGTATTTAATTTCATGCCTTACTGCGCCCCATTCCTTGCATCACAAGTTCATTGACTCAGCCGCTCTCTTTCAAATCAACTCCTAATTTACACCCTGGTTAGACATGCCATCGCCCACACGTCTGTTTTTCTTTTTTCTTTTTGCTTCATGATTCTTTTTGACGCTTGGTTCTTCATTCCGTGCATGGTTAGGTTGGTCTAATCTTCTTATGCGTTCAACATTGCAACATCAACTTTCTTTGCCAATTTCAACTTTTGCATCCAAATCTTACATTTAAAAAGGCCAGAATTATAATTTTTTCGGATAATAAGTTTTGTAAGTGTTAAACACAAGACTCAGCTTTTTACATGATTTCTTTCTCAAGTTAATGCATTTTCTACTATTTTTTCCTGATTATTCTAAATAAGAAGCTACAATAACTTGTATTTCTACAAGTTATCAATAATATTGCATTTATGACACTCATTTTTAACCTCTGCAGAGATAGAAAAAACCGACTCAAAGTTGGAAACTTTAAAATTAGAAAGTCCATAATAACCTCATAAAGTGTTAATGAACATTTCAGAATAAAAAAACACCATCACCTTCGTTTTTGGCTAGTTTTTTTAATATTTCATATTCAATCACATAGGCACAATAACTTTACTCAAATAGGATGTGAAGTTCATAAATTTTCATTTTAGTTGCAGTTGTAGCTCAACAATTTTAAGTTACATAAATGAAAAAAAAAATCAACAAACTCAACTCATTTAAAAGAATCGAAGGTCCAAAATGCCCCACATGATTAAAGTATGGTTGTTTTTAGAATACTGCTGATACATTCAGAAGATTGATTGATGTTAGACTACTAGTACACTTATTTCTTACTTCAAGTATTTATTGATTGATGTCATGTACACTCAGTCTTATATTTAATACATTGCTGATAAAATTAGAATATATGAACTTATAAAATGAAACACACATGTTTTACTTCAAAATAAGTCACTAATTGAACGTGACAAGGATGACACTTCAGCTCCCTTGATCAAAGAAGAATGCCAGCTTGGAGCCAGCTCAGTCACCACCATGAACCATCTCTCTCCCCAAATCGTTTCTGGTAAACCAAGCAGCTGCCCGGTCACCTGCACACCCAAAAAGGACAGAGGTTGTTAAATTGATTCCTCTCCATTTTGTCGTTTTATATATTCAATTGATGTATATAAATCACCAATTCATTCTGTAAAGAATACAAGAGAAAAGAAAAAGGATAATTACACATATTGATATACGAAAAGCATAAGGAAGAAGAAAATACCTTCCTCACGTAAGTTCCTCTGTCTCCTGCTTTCTCTCTGTCCTTTGTCAACCTTTTTCTTCCTTTTTCTTAGCTATTCTGACTTGGTATCAGAGCTACTAGCTACTCTCTTGGTAAGCGAATAACGATCCTGAAATGGCTAATCCACCTACTATCCCTCAACCTACCTTTCCTGCAATCGTTAACAGTGGAAACATCACAATTCCACCCCTCAATCAGCTACTAAACCAGGTGGCATCCATTAAGATGGATAGGTCCAATTTTCTCCTCTGGCAAAACCTAGCATGGCCAATCCTCAGAAGCTACCTTCTGGAAGGCTTTCTAACCAGAGAAAACCCCTGCCCAAATTGTTTCATTGTTAGATAAACAAATGAAAACTCAGGTGAAAGTTGTGCTAATCCAAGCCTTGCAACTTCAGTAGGAGCTGAGCTACAACCCAATCCAGCTTATGATGCATGGATAGCAGTCGATCAACTACTGTTAGGTTGGCTTTATAACTCTATGTAATGGGACACCAAACAGTAAGGGAGTTATGAGAAGATGTCAAAGAGCTTGTTGGAGTCCAATCGAGGGCTAAAACTAACTACCTGAAGAGAATGTTTCAACAAACTCGGAAAGCTGCCCTGAAGATGAGTGAGTACTTAACCTTAATGAAGAAATATGCTGATAGTCTTGCTCTTGCAAGTTCACCAGTGTCCCCTTCTGACCTTATTTCTCAAGTGTTGGCTGGCCTGGATGAGGAGTACAATCCGGTTGTTGTAGCTGTGCAAAGCAAAGGCCCAACCAAGTGGTCTGATCTTCAATCTGACCTGTTATCTTATGAGAAGAGACTTGAGTATCAGTTGGCTATCAAGACTGGTGTTACTAGTATGACAAATATGTCTATATCCTCAAACTCTCCATTAGTAAATGTAGTACAAAATAGTCCTAATTCTCCATCAAACTCCCATCAAAACACCTATGGATACAATCAGTCCTCAAACTATAGAGGTGGAGGAGGAAGAAGTAGAGGGCGCGGTCGATTGAATAATGCATCTACAACCAGGCCTACCTGCCAAACTTGTGGAAAGATAGGCCACACAACTGATATCTGTTATTTCAGGTACAACAAAGAGTTCAATAATCCTAGACAGACTCATACTCGAGCTGAATCTACTCAGCTACCATCAAATAGACACCAAGAACAGCCCTTCTTAGCCTTAATTGCTCACTTAACAGCTGCCTCCCTTGAAATAATAGCTGACCCTAACTGGTATGTTGACAGTGGAGGCTCAACACATGTAACCAGCAGCCCAACCTTCCTTCAATCCTCCTCCAACTACACAGGTAATGACAGAGTTCTTGTTGGTAATGGTACTCCTCTTAGTATATCTCAATCAGGACATTCCAAATTACACACTGAGAATGGCATTCTGTCCTTACTAAACATACTTTATGTACCTACAATCACCAAAAATCTAGTCAGTGTACCCAATTAGCAAATGATAATAATGTTGTGGTTTAATTTCATGCTAACTTTTGTGTGGTTAAGGACAAAGACTCGGGGGTGGCACTTCCGACCGGACGATTAAAGATGGACTCTACCTTTTAGACAATGTCAACCAGTTGATAAATAAAGCACCCTCCACTTCAGGACCCTTAGGTGCTTGCTTGACAAATTGGTCCAACCAGCTTTCCTCACATTCAACTCTTGCAACCAGTATTACTGTCTCCAAACTACTTCTCCATAGGGCGATTAGGCCATCCATCCTCTAAAATTTTGTCTAAATTGATTAGTGGATGTAATCTGGAACATGTTGTTAATGAAAAGTTCTTTTGTGAAGCATGCCAATTTGGAAAGTCACATAATCTACCCTTCCCTGATTCTTTTACTCGTGCTAAACAACCCTTTGAGTTAGTTCATACTGATCTTTGGGGACCAGCCCCAATACTGTCAGCAGACGGTTATAGATATTATGTTATATTTGTGGATGATTTTAGCAGGTTCACTTGGCTTTATCCCCTAAAACAAAAGAGTGATACAACAGTTGCCTTTCAAAACTTCCAAGCTATTGCCCGCACACAGTTTAATAGAACTATTGGGACCTTGCAAATGGATGGAGGAAGGGAATACCAACCTGTTGCTCACATGTGCACACAGCTGGGAATCCATATCAGATTGTCTTGTCCTCACACATCAGCTCAGAATGGTCGTGTTGAGCGCAAACATAGGCATATTATTGAGACTGGTTTAACACTCCTTGCTCAAGCTAGGATGCCTCTGCATCTATGGTCGTATGCTTTTCAAACCACTATGCTCCTTATTAATGGCTTTCCTTCTTCTGTTTTTCAGGATATTAGCCCAATGGAAGCACTACTTGGGAGGAAAATGGACCTGACATCCTTCAGAGTGTTTGGATGTGCCTGCTACCCACATCTACGGCCCTATCAGTCTCACAAATTTGACTTCCACAGCAAGAAGTGTGTGTACCTTGGTCCCTCGCCTATGCACAAAGGGTACCATTGCCTCACTGATGATGGTAAAATAATTATCTCATGCCATGTGGTGTTTAATAAAGAGGATTTCCCCTTTCAAACTGGTTTTGCCAATAACCGGCCCTCCAACCTTCCCATCTCAGCTCCTATAATCATTACTTGGTTTCCTCAACCATCAATAAACTTGCCCCAACCGTGTCAATCACCAGTTGCCCACCCTTCTCATCCATCTCAGGACCAACATCATTGTCCTGATCCCTTGTTGACCCTAACCACCCCACATTCAAACTCTAGTTTACCATCTCCAAGCTCTTCACTCCTCTCTCCATCTCAGGCCTTACACTACTCACCAAATTCTCCTACAGACTCACCACCACCAAATTCCCCTCCACAGCCTTCTCTCCAACATCAGCAAGTCTCAGCTCAGCCTTTACTAGGCACTCATCCTATGATCACCAGGGGTAAGGCAGGTGTTTTTAAGCCCAAAGTCTGGTCTGCAGAACTTGTTATTGATTTCACTCAAGCCGGTCCACATACTGTTTCTCAAGCCCTATTAGTTCCACAATGGAAACTAGCAATGGTTGAAGAACTTATAGCCCTGCAGTGCACAAACACTTGGACACTAGTCCCTCCTCCCTCTACCTCCACTATAGTTGGCTACAGATGGGTTTACAGATTAAAGCGTGATGCACAAGGATCAATTCAGCGGTATAAAGCACGCCTTTTTGCCAAAGGCTTCCATCAGCACCCTGACTTTGATTATTTTGACACCTTCAACCATGTTGTCAAGCCTTCCACCATCAGAATCATCCTCACACTTGCAGTCTCTCATCACTAGCCACTTCGTCAAATAGACTTTAATAATTTCTTCCTCAATTGCACACTCAAAGAGACCGTTTATATGACTCAACCTCCTGGTTTTGAAAGTGCAACTCACCCTCATTATGTTTGCAAGCTCCATCGAGTAATTTATGGCCTTAAACAAGCCCTTCGAGCTTAGAATGATGAGCTAAAACTTTTCCTCTGTCACATTGGCTTCAAAGTAAGTTCCCTTGACACCTTCCTATATTATATGCGAACCTCATCATCTATTACCATGCTTTTTGTCTATGTAGATGACCTAATCCTTACAGGCAGTGATCCAACCTATATTGACCATCTTGTATCAATATTCTAGAAACAATTCTCCCTTAAAGATCTTGACACACTTAGCAAATTCCTTGGCATTCAAATCAACTATACACCAACAGGTCTTTACCTTTACCAAGCTCAATACATCACTGACCTATTAGCCAAGCTAAATCTTCAGCATGTCAAACCTTGTCCAACACCTGCTGCCCCTGACACCTTGTTATCAATCAACATAGGTAAACCTCTCCCCGATCCTTTTCTCTATCGTAGCACAGTTGGTTCTCTTCAATATCTAACCAATACCCGTGCGGATATAGCCTTCATTGTCAATAAGTTAAGCCAATTTCTAAAAGCTCCAACTGATGTACATTGGTCAGCTGCCAAAAGAGTCCTTCGCTACCTAGCTGGAATACCACAACTTGGCTTAACCATCTGTTCTGATCCATACCTCACCATCTCAGCATATTCTGATGCTGATTGGGCCTCAAACCTTGATGATAGGAAGTCCACTGCTGCCTATTGTCTTTATCTTGGCTCCACTCTTATATCTTGGTCCTCCAAGAAACAAGCAACCGTGGCATGCTCTAGCACAAAATTTGAATACCGAGCTCTTGCTCATGCTGCTACTGAAATCATTTGGGTTCACAACTTACTCACTAAAATAGGCTTCTCTCCAACCAGCATTCTCATTCTCTGGTGTGACAATATGAGAGCCGGTACATTGGCTGCTAACCCTGTCTTCCACGCTTGAACTAAACACATCGAAATTGATGTGCATTTTATTCGAGATCTCGTCCTCAGTGATCAACTCCACGTGCGGTATGTTCCTACAACTGAGCAGCTTGCAGACTATCTCACCAAAGTACTGCCAGTTCAAACTTTCTCTTATTTGCGAAGCAAGCTTGGCCTAACTCAATTAAGTTCTCACTTGAGGGGGGATGACAAGGATGACACTTCAGTTCCCTTGACAAAAGAAGAATGCCAGCTTGGAGCCAACTCAGTCACCACCATGGACCATCTCTCTCCCCAAACTGTTTCTGGTAAACCAAGCAACTGCCCGGTCACTTGCACACCCAAAAAGGACAGAGGTTGTTAACTTGGATTCCTCTCCATTTTGTCGTTTTATATATTCAATTGATGTATATAAATCACCAATTCATTCTATAAAGAATACAAGAGAAAAGAAAAATGAAATTACACATATTGATATACGAAAAGCAAAAGGAAGAAGAAAATACCTTTCTCACGTAAGCTCCTCTGTCTCTTGCTTTCTCTCTGTCATTTGTCAACCTTTTTCTTCCTTTTTCTTAGCTATTCTGACTGAATGTTGATTGTTGTTTGATATACATATTATACACTTAGAATGTTGATTGATGTTGGATATCCTGTTGATACACTCATGTCTTACTTTAAGTATTCACTGATTGGTGTCTGATATATTTGTCTTATATCTGATATACTAATAATACACTTGAAATATCGTGCTTATAAAATAAAATAGGGATATTATGCTGATAAAATAAAACACACATGCTTTACTTCAAAAATAAGTTACTAATTGCATCTCTTAAAATCTTTTCATATTGTTTGTTATTAGATATAATTGCTAGGTTTTTGTGCAAATATCGGTAATTTTTCTATACAACAAATTGTGAGGTAGGAGATTGAGCCTCCGACCTTTAAGGATAGAGCATATGCTAATTTCACTGAGCAAGCTCACTTTGATGATTTTTTTAATTAATTGTCATTAAGGTTTTTTTTTGGTTATATTTGCAAAATTACAAATTTCAAAGACATGTTTATAAAATATTTAGTCTATTTTGCCACCATTACAACTTCTCGTATAAATGTCATTTCAAAATCCTGTAAAAGAGATGTTTCGTAAGTATATGGACTACTATCTCTTACATTTTGAGATATATATTTTTTAAAGAATTTTAATGAATATGAAGGTTGAGGTTGTAATCATAAGTGACTTATTCATTGAATCTTGATATTTAGAGGACTTAATTATTGTTCATTTTAAGTGGTTAAGATTTTTGATCAATAGGTATTTTAATTTTCACCAAAAAGACATTGACATCGTTGTCATCTCAAAGTTATGCACCATCCGTGTGTCCAATTACCTTCGCAGACGGTTAGCGCTTAGCACCCAAAATGCAAGTTGCACACACGGCCGCCAACTCCAACTCCAACTTCAACCGGTAACCGGTGGTCAAATCCGCCCCTAGTTTTTATATATTATATATATTAAGGGTATTTCTAATTATTTTTAGCTCCACGAATATTCTTATTTAACTTTTAATTTTTTTTACTAGATATAAATTGAAATCGAATATCTGACTTCGAAGTTGATAGTGCAAATAACACTATGTTACTTGAGTTATGCTCATTATTTAACTTTCAATTATACCTAATTAAATCCTAAAGTTAGATATGTGTTGGTATTTTTATTTTTGATGGTCAATTTCCATCCACTAAATTTAATCAAATGTAAAAGTAAACAAATTCTTAAAATTTACTAATTTTAACAAAAAGAAAAATCAAACATGATACGAAATTAAGCCAATACACTAAAATAGATATTTACAATAAAATTAAATAAAAATTTAGCTTTGGTGTTGTTTGCATTTTACATTTCGTTAACTTTGTTCTAAAAATTTACTATATATTCATTAAATGCACAAAAGCAATTCATTTGATGGTTTTTTAAATAAAAAAAATTTATTGGGAGATAAAAATTGCAAAACTTATTCAAGTTTAGAGTAAAGAATGTGTCGAAACGAGCATAGCTGGTATATAGATGTGTTAGGGACTGATAAGTAATTATCTCATCAAAATAATATACACATGTCTAAATTTTCATCATTTTAGTTTAATATAGCTATAAGGTGAGATCAAACCATCGACGTTTAAAATGATAAATGATATATTATTCATTAAGTTATATTAAAATTGATCATAATTTATCGTCTTAGATTTTTTGAGTAACGAGTTGTGGAGAAGAGATAAAAAATCTAACTTCCGACTTCTAGATTATTTTTAGCCATTTATCCTCTTAGATTATTTGTGGGTTGGAGTGACGGATTTGGTAATTTTCAGTAATTTTGTAAATTTTAACTAATAATAATAATAAATCTGTAAAGTGTGATTTGGTCCCACCTCCTTTTAATTTTTATTGGAGATAATTCTTGGTTTGTGTCTCACGTAGTTTGACAATTTGAATTATTATTATTATTATTAATAATATTTGGTGGGGTAAAGGATATAAAAACATAATTAAATTGTTGTGTAGGATAAAGACATGGTTAGCACACCACTTGGATTTGATATAAAATGGTTTAGAAGATGAAATAATTATGAATCAATTTTTTCAAAAAAAGTTTTTTTTTTCTTTTTGAAAAAAAAAATTAGAAAATGAGAAGATCCCGTTCTTCCTCATCCCCTTGTGCTTCTTGTAAGCAGTTAAGGCGGCGTTGCTCAAAAGATTGCATATTTTCTCCATATTTTCCTCCTCACGATCCTCTCAAATTCTCCATTGTTCATAAGGTGTTTGGTGCTAGCAATCTCAGCAAAATGTTACAGGTCTTTTCTCTCTCATAATTCATAACCGTATCACTATTTTCTCTTCAACCATATTTGGTGTATCTTAAGTTATACTTCTTAGTAACTCAAAAAGAACAATGATTAGGTACAATAATTCCATGCTCTCCTTCTCTTCACACACAATTCTTTTTAAGATTAATCATTTAATTTTTATTAAATAGCTATTTAGGTCGCATAAAAATAGGTTCAACTTAAGCAATACCTAAGTATTTTTAATTTTCGTAAAAAATATAGTTTTTTTTTTCAATTCTCGAGATTTTAAGAATAGATTTATAAATCATGTGACATTTTAAATTGGCAAAAAAATTATTATTTTTTTCAATCTACTGTCTCTTTTCCCATTTTCTAAGCTCATCAAACGAGAAAAAAAGCCCATTTCAAAATCATAAAAAAGTCATCTGAAATGGGGTTCTCTATTTATGCATTCTTTCTTTCTTTGGCATCTTGAAGAGGGAAAGGGGGTGGAAGAAGTGGAGAGAGAGAAAAAATGGGAAGAGAGAGAAAGGACAATCTTTTAAAATTGATTTCTTATTTTAAAGGGGTAATTATTTTAAATGGTAAAATTATTAAAAAATATTTTCATGTATAACAAAATGTCACTATCTATCAGCGATAAATTGTACAGACACTGATAGATGATGTCTATTGCGGTCTACGATCTATCACTAATAGATAGTGTTGGTATATTTGTAAATAAGTTTGTTCATTTTTCTTTATTTGAAAACAACCTATTTTAAAACTTAGGGATTAAAAATGTACATATTCTTAAAACTTAGGGATTAAAAAGATATATTTTGAAAGCCTCATGAACCAAACACATTTATTATTTAAAATTTGAGATTGAAAGGATAATTTTTTTTTTAATACAATGAGAATAGTAGGATTTAGATCATAAATCTCTTAGTCACTAATACATCCGTATATTAGTTGAGTTATGCTCACTTTAACTTCTAATTATAATGATGGGTGAAGCGTCAATTTTTCCATTTAGGTTTTAGTTTTCATCTCTCCTTTTCTTTAAATGGCTTTAGAAAAATGATTTTTTTTTTCATTTAACATTTTATTCTATAATATTTGAACATAAAGTTTTTACTTGAAAATTCTTTTTGAAATACATACTAAAAAATTTCCTCAACTAATGTTATTTTTCTTATTTCTAATATTATAATTCGTTTCATGAGAAATATACTTATACAATAACACAAATTTCTTTTCAAAAATTGAAGATAAGAAACAAATAAAGTGGTTTTTCTTTTCAATTTTTTTATAAACTATTTCTAAATTTCAAGTTGAAAATATGCATCTAGAAAAGAGTGTTTTATAATGTTTATAAAAATTAAGCCTTGTTTACAAATGAAGAAACAAGGGGGAATTTGGAAATCTTTTGATTTTTTATTTTTGAAATATTATATATATTTTTAAAATAAATATTAGAATTCTTAATCAAATTTAAAAAATAAAAACGAGTTTGAAGAACTACTTTTCGTTTTCAAAAACATGATTTGGATTTTGAGAACATTTCTACAAAGTAGAAGATGAAACACCAAAACATAGGTGAAATGTAGATAAGTTAAATTATCAAACATGATGAAGCCTATCCTAATGTCTTATATCTTA
The DNA here is from genome assembly GCF_009727055.1 of Benincasa hispida. NCBI lineage: Eukaryota > Viridiplantae > Streptophyta > Magnoliopsida > Cucurbitales > Cucurbitaceae > Benincasa > Benincasa hispida. Next base: position 15,361,100 of record NC_052356.1, on the reverse strand, counting down.
GTAATGATGCCATTCAAATATATAAGTGAGAACAATACTTAGGTGTGCATTCCATTATATAATCACACAAAAAAAAAAAAAAAAAAAAAGAGAGAGAGAGAGAGAGAGAGAGAGAGAGAGAAAAAAAAGGAAAAAAAAAAAAAAAAATATCAAGAATTTGGCACGTGACCATGAAATAGTATTTACATGACAGGAACTTCCAGTTCATCAAAGAACAGATGCAGTGAATAGTTTGGTATACGAAGCAAGTGCTCGAATACATGACCCGGTTTACGGGTGCGTTAGAACAATCTCATTCCTTCAAAATCAGTTATTTGAACTCCAAACACAACTGAGTGAAGCACAACTACTTGTTCAAATGCAGCAATCATCTCCAACCTTAGTTCAACATCAAAATCCCTCATTCCATTTTTCTCCTACTACTAATAATAACAGCCTTAACAGTAACCAATTTTCTGATCAATCCCCTGAATTTGCATCTTCTTCTTCTGTAATGCAATATTTTTGTCATAACTTAGACTCTCTATAGACTTCTTTCTTCTTTAACAAAATAAATATCCATTTTATCTTCAATTTCAAATCTTTGATAACATTTTAGTTTATTTTTTCAAGACAATTCTAATGGGTGAATTTGAATCTATAGACATATTACCTGTAGCAATAAAGTCATTCTAAACAAGTCCTTAATTTCAATTGAAGCGACCATACATTTAACAATTGTGACCATATTTTCATATTAGCAACAACATTCTGGTTGATTTTGAAATAGTTTAAGGAATAACTAATATTAGGCTTTTGAGTCTAATGCTTGGTTAATGACTTGGGATAGCTCAAATTTTCTTTTTGACAACTTGCTTTCGACTAACTGCCCTCATGCTCCTAGTTTCTTTTTTGGGGTTCTACTGATACTCTATTTTGAGATTAGTTTCTAAATCTATAGTGATATTGTAGGGATAAAAATCTTAATGTAGCAAAAAAATACCAGGACTTTTTTTTTTCGAAATTGATTTAGAAAATGAAATATTAGTACACTGAAAAACACAAAATATCACAGAGATTTAACAAAAGTTAAACCTATTAAAAAAAAAAAACTTTAGGTTAAGCATACTTGAAATTAAATCCTACCGAGAAAAGGAAACAAAAACTCACTTTCGTTTGATGACTCCAACGGAATGACCAATTCTCCTTTGGGATTTCTTGAACACCACCAATAAGTTACCTTCCTATTCTCTGAGAACTTTTGGTATTGGTTTTGTATGAACCAAAAGAATAATGGGAAGCAAAGGAGCAGTTTTTGGAGAGAAAAATTTGTTCACAGAACATTTATGTGTGTTTAATGACAATCACCTGCAAAACTTACATTTTGTAGAACTCTTAACCAAATGGAGAGAGAGATGAAGGAAGCCTGGGATATACATCCCATATTTCATATAACTTCCTGGGAGTTATTTGATTTAATTAAAAATAAAATAAACTAATCTAATTAATTTAATTAATAATTAATTAAATCTGATTTAATTATTGATTTCATTTAAGTCATATTTAAATAAAACATCTCTCATATAATCTATAGTTTTAACTCAATTAATGTTATTTAATTTAATTAATTAATTATCAAATTAAATATGAAATATTTAATTTAGCCTACTTTTGAGTCTAATTCAATTGTATTTCTCTCATAACTTATAATTTTAATGTGCATCTAATACACATTAATTTTAATCTATAATTTTAATTTAATCCAATTCATATTAAATTGATATTTGAACTCCTTCAAATATTATTTCTCCCATAAATTAATTTTGAATCATATCTAAAATTGAATTTTTATAAAGTTTAATTAAAATATAAACTTTATATTATAATGTATCATTATACATTATACTATTTTCCTAAGTGAATTTGAACATTTCAAACTCAATTCAAGATATAATTACGTCGATTCCTTTTATGAGCAAGAAAGGGACCTCTTGGACCTATAGATTAGAAGCTCCAATGCTATGAGATTAGTTAGCTAAACTCATTAACCACATTAATCAATATTCGTTAACTGTGGATACTTCTCATTAAAGATCCACAGCTGCCCTCTTCTTACAGCAAATATATTTCTGTGTCTAGGATATAGACTAATAATAGCAAGTTAGTCCTTCACGAGTGTTCGTAACACCAGTTGGGTCAAATTACTATTTTACCCTTGGGTTACCTTTGTATCCTTGAATAACAATGCTTCTCTAATGAACAACCTATTTATGGTCCAACCATAAAACAGAAACCCTTCTCCTCTAATGAACAACCTATTTATGGTCCAACCATAAAACAGAAACCCTTCTCGAGCGAGTAAGAGGGTGAGAGGGTAGAGTCCTTTGTTCAAGTCCAAGAGACATCATTTAAGGGAACACTCATCAACTTACCCTAAAGTTGGGAAGGAGTGAAATCCATCTTGTATTATTATGTTCCTAGCTGCTCACTCGATATTGTCCCCAAAATAGTAGGCTTATTGAGTCGGCGAACTGGCCACTCTCACCCATACAATTCAAAGGACAATCCCTCATGAACAGGAGTTCATAATATACTCAGGATTAAGATTAAGTTGCCTAGGTCATCTTATTGAAATAGAAACCTAACTAATCAACGAAGTTACATCTAGTGCTTACTATTTTGCGGTCCGATCTTATATAAACTCATTGCATAGGATACTAGCACTCGCATGTAACCTATGTGAACAAGTTGGATCATTGCGTTTGTATCAAATACAAAGTGGGCTATATCCATAGTGTCACCAAGATAAGGTACCTAACCTCATCCTTATACTATAAATCCTTTACGTTATAGCTTGAACATTAATTCCTGTATGTCTCCACATACAATTCAAGATTCATAAGACAACCTAGGATGTTAATTTATTGGATTTAGGGTTATTAAGACAAAACACATACAAAACAATCAATAACACTTATTGAAATAACATCGATAACTCTTTATTGATGACAATCAATTATTTACATTTACTATCTACGAGTTTTAAGGCATAAAACCCAACAGGTATAAGTCTAGAAAAATTATTAATCAATAAATACGAAAATTCAGACAAGAAGGTAGCTCATTAGGAATGGCCAATGATACATCTTTAAAACCAAAGAAAAATGGCCAATGTTACTCTTTTAAAAATTGACAAATGCGTTTAGGTCACATCTCTAATATTAGGCTTTCGAATTTAATGCTTGGTTAATTTTCGAAGTTGGATGAAAATATCCAAACAAAAACATATTAATTAGGCAACTACGTGATTAATATGTTCTTTCGACATTCTCACCTTCACTAGTGAAAATTAAAAACGATAACTCTAACTGTGTCATAAAATTGAGGAGCATGAAGGGAACACAGATATAGAGAAAATATAATATAATAATTTTTTTATATAATAATATTAAATATCTATAATATAATATAAAATAAAATAAATAAAATTATAATATGAAAATTAGTGGAATTTTGAAGTGGAATTCTCACCAATATATGTGTGATTTTAAGATCTACCAAATGCCACTATTTATAGGCAAAGTGGCAAGTAGGATGTGGACTACATGGACACCAAACATGAATAATTACATCGCACATGGATAACATGAAGGGTGACACCTGCTTTTGGGACACTAAGCAATAGATATCTATTTATTATTATAATATTCATAATACTCCCTCTTAGATGCCCATATATATATAAAATATGTCTAGTTAACACCTTACTAGGAAAAATCCAATGGGAAAAACCCCAATGAAGGAAAAAGATTACATATTTCATAAATATATACTCTAAAAAGGATACAATATATTTACTCCCCCTCATGAAAACATCACTTAAGATCTCTGAGTCGTCGCATTCTAATGTTGTGCAACAATTTTTCAAAAGTTGCAGTTGGTAATGCCTTTGTAAATAAGTCTGCCGGGTTATCATTCAAAAAAATTTGTTGTATAGTGATGTTGCCATTTTTTTCAAGATCATAAGTGTAGAAAAGCTTCGGTGAAATATGCTTTGTTCTATCTCCTTTAATATATCATCATTTGATTTAGGCTATGCAAGCTGTGTTGTCTTCGTATAATATTGTTAGAAGATTTTTATTAGGAAACAAACCACACGTTTCACGAATGTACTAAACCATTGACCTTAGCCATACACATTTTCAACTAGCTTCATGAATTGCAAGAATTTCAGCATAATTTGAGGAAATACCTATTTGTATTTTCATTTATTTTCTTATGACCTCGTTATTTTCATTTATTTTCCTCACAAATACCTATTTGTATCCCAAAGGTTTAATACCTTCTGGTGTTCGGACTACTAGTCCAAAACCTGACGTTTTGAAAGTGAGTTTAATTCTGCCTCGATTGCTTCTTTTCACTGAAGCCAATCTTTTCTATATCGTTATTCTTCAACAGATTTTGGTTCAAGATCCTCATTTTTAGATATAATATCAAGAGCAACATTATACACAAAAATGTTGTCAATAGTTACATTAGTTCCATTCCATCTTTTTCCTGATATGACATAGTTTATTGAAATCTCATTATTATCTTTAGGTATTTTACCTTCCTCACTAGTCATGTTGATGATTTCTTTATGGGTATTTAATCCTCAACAAAGTATTTTTCATTATTAATTATTTTTTGTTTTCAAGGATTTTTATCTTTGGAACCCAATGGTCTACCACACTTTTAGCGTGTTCCAGACTCATTAGTGACAACTTATTGTATTGGGATATCAATTTTTTATGGAATATTTGCAGTTGGTATATGTGACTTAGTTACTTTCATTGCATCTATAAATACATCTGGTAATTGATTTACTATATTTTGCAAATGAATTATTTTCTAAACTTCTATTTCACATTGATCTGTACGGAGATCTAAATGAAACAATAACGATGCATTCCATGTAATTTATTTTTCTAATTTCTTAATTCCTCCCCCTAATGTTGGAAAATTTGTCTCATTAAAATGATAATCAACCAATTGTGCAATAAATACATCATCCTAAGGGTTCAAGATATTAATAATTGATGGAGAATCATATCCAACATATATCTTTAACCTCATTTGAGGACCCATTTTAGTGCGTTGTGGAGTAATTGGAACATATACTGCACACTAAAAAATTCTTAGATGAGAAATATTTGGCTCATGACCATAAGCTAATTGTAATGATGAGTACTTATGATAAGCTACCAACCTAATGCGTAGAAGTGACATTGTATGCAAAATAGTATATCCCTATACGAAGTTTAACTCTCATAAGTAATGGTCCTACAATTAATTGCAAGCATTTTATAAATAATTCTACTAAACCATTTTGTGTATGAATATGAGCTACAGGATGTTCAACAATTATCCGAATTGATACATAATAATTATCAAAAGCTTGGGATGTAAATTCACCAGCATTATCAAGACGAATGATCTTAATTGTATAATCAGGAAATTGTCTCTTAACTTAATTATTTGAGGAAGTAATCTTGCAAATGCAAGATTTTGACTTGATAATAAGCACACATGTGACCATTTACTGAATGCATCTATTAATACCATAAAATATTTAAATGGTTCACTTGGTGGGTTAATATGTCCACATATATCTCCATGAATTCGTTCTAAAAATATAAGTAATTCAGTCCACACTTTAGTTGGTGATAGTCTAATTATCATTTTCCCTTGAGAATAAGCATCACACGATAATTCATTAGATTGAAGAATCTTCTGGTTTTTCAATGGGTGTCCATTTAAATTCTCAATAATTCTCCTCATAACTATAGATCCTGGATGGCCCAGTCAGTCATGCCAAATTATAAATATATCTAGATTCATGAACTTCAAGTTCATTGTTGCATATCTTTCGATTACTCGTATATGAGTATAATACAATCCAAAAGATAAAATAGGCAACTCTTCCAATATACGTTTTTCATTTGAGACAGTGGATATGATATATAGATATTTCATATTATTCTTACTATCAGTCTCAATATGATAACCATTGCAATGTATATCTTTAAAACTTAGAAGATTTCTCTTTGATTGACTAGAGAACAATGCATTGTCAATTGTAAATTTTATTCCTCTAGAAAAAATAATATTTACTTTTCCGAAATCTTCGATCAAGTTTGCAAAACCTGATATTGTATTTACTTTTGCTTTCAGCATTGTCAATTTGAAAAAGCAATTTTTTTATTTGTAAGTATTGTGTGTGTAGTTGCACTTTCTGCAGACATAGATCTTCTTTGCTCAATTTTGAAACACTCAACATATTAAAATGATCCATGTTTCTTCATTAAAAGAAAATAATTACAATAAGAAAAACAACAGTTAAAAAAATACATGAAGATAAATAAATTAAAAAAAACAACATTAAGTCTAGATATTCTCAAAATCAAAAGAACTACTTGATAATCTTCTCTTTAGAAGATTCAAAGAAGTCTGCCACATCCAAACTTGTCATATAAGATGGGTCAAATATATCATTATCATGGTATGCAAAATTTGCTTCTACATTTTTTCCTTTTTCCTTCAAGGAGGCTTGATAGAGGTCAACTAAGTGTTTTGACGTACGACAAGTACGTGACCAATATCCAGTCATTCCACATTGGAAGCACTTATTTTCAACACTCTTTGAACTTTTATCTTGTAGAGCTTTTCCTTTGTGATTATCATTTTGTGTGGTTCTTTTGAAATTTAAATGATTAGAACGAACACCACAAAAATAATAATGATTTCTTCCTCGACCACGACCACGACCACAATTATTAACATTCACAACATTCACTTCAGGGAATGGTGTTGTTCTAGTTGGTCGAGATTTGTGGTTCTTTATCAATAACTCATTATTTTGTTTGGCCATGAAAAGACATGAAATTAATTCAGAATATTGTTTAAAACCTTTCTCTCGATATTGCTGCTGCAGGAGCATATTCAAGACATGAAATGTAGAAAATGTCTTCTCTAACATATCAACATCAGTAATTTTCTTTTTGCATAACAACAATTTCGAACTGATTTTAAATAATAATTTTTTTTAATGATCATAACTCTCTTTCAAAATTTTTCACAAGATACGAGGATCTTTTATTGTAAGATACTCTATTTTCAATCTCTCGTGAAGATGATAAGAAGGAAAAGAATAGCTTCTGTTTTGTCTTGATTGGATGTCGTGTTTCCTTCTTTAATAGTCTCCCCAAGATTCATAGTATCTAGGTGGATTTCGGCATCAAGTATCATGACAAATAATTATTGCCGTTAATATCAAGGGCGGCTGATTCTAAATTTGTGAGATCTGTCATTGCAGTACTATCATAAAATATTGTACATATGTTAGAAATTTAATAGATATTGAATATGCAATATAATATTAAATTTATTAATTATAACGAAGAGAAAAAAATCGACATACCTTTAGGACCCACCTTTAGCGGAAAAAATGATAGTAGCTCGTGTTGAGAATGTATTGTAAAATTGAGGAGCACGACGAGAACACGGATATAGAGAAAATATAATATAATAACATTTTTATATAATAATATTAAATATCCAAAATATAATATAAAATAAAATAACTAAAAACATAAAATAACTAAAATTATAAAATTGGATAATATGAAAATTACTAGAATTTTGAAGTGGAATTCTCACTAATATGTGTGATTTTAAGATCTACCAAATACCACTATTTATAGGCAAAGTGGCAAGTAAGATGTAGACTTACATCGACATCAAGCATGAATAATTACAAAGCACATGAACAACATGAAGGGTGACACATGAATTTTGGGACATTAAGCAGTGAGAATTTATTTATTATTATAATATTCATAATAAACTCAAATTTTCTTTTTCACAACTTGCTTTCAAATAACCGCCCTCATGCTCCTAGTTTCTTTTTGGGTTCTACTGGTACTCTATTTTGGGATTAGGTTCTAAATCTATGGTGGTATTGTAGGGATAGAAACCCTAATGCAGCGAAAAAATATCAGGACTTTTTCTCGAAATTGATTTAGAAAACAAAATACCAGTACATTGGAAAACACAAAATATCACAGAGATTTAACAAAATTAAATCTACTGAAAAAAAAAACTTTAGGTTAAGCACAGAGAAAGGGAAACAAAAACTCATATTTGTTTGATGACTCAGACGAAATGACCAATTCTCCTTTGGGATTTCTTGAACACCACCATTAGGCTACCTTCCTATTCTCTGAGAACTTTCGGTATTGGTTTTGTGGGAAGCAAAAGAATAATGGGAAACAAAGGAGAATTTTTTGAAAAATTTGTTCACAGAACGTTTCTGTGTGTTTAATCACAGTCACCTGCAAAACATACGTTTTGCAAAATTCTTAACCAAATGGAGAGAGAGATGAAGAAAACGTGGGATATACATCCCACAATTCATATAACTCCCCTATGTGGAAGTTATTTGATTTAATTAAAAATCAAATAAACTAATTAAATTAATTATTAATTTAATTAATTTAATTAATAATTAATTTAATTAATTTAATTAATAATTAATTAAATCTTATTTAATTAATGATTTCATTTAAGTCATATTTAAATGAAATATCTCTCATATAACCTAGTTTTAATTCAATTAATTCAATTTAGTTAATTAATTCTCCAATTAATTAATTATCAAATTAAATATTAAATATTTCATTTAGTCTACACTTGAATCATATTCAATTATATTATCTCATAACCTATAATTTTAATATGAATCCAATTCATATTAAATTGGTATATGAACTCCTTCAAATATTAATTCTCCCATAAATTAATTTTGAATCATATCTAAAATTGAATTTTATAAAAGTTTAATTAAAATATAAACTTTATATTATAATGTATCATTATACATTATACTATTTTTCTAAGTGAATTTGAACATTTCAAACTCAATTCAAGACATAATTACCTCAATTTTCTTTACGAGCTAGAAAAGAGACCTCATGGACCTACAAATAGAAGCTCCAATGACATGAGATTAGTTGGTTAAACTCATTAACCACATTAATCAATATTCGTTAACTGTGGGTACACTCCACTAAAGATCTACAACTGCACTCTTCTCATTACAGATATATTTCTATGTCTACAGACAAAGACCAATAATAGCAAGTTAGTCCTTCACGAATGTTCGTAATACCAGCTGGGTCAAATTACTTTTTTACCCCTAGGTTACCTCTGTACCCTGAGTAAACAATGCTCCTCTAATGAACAACGTAATTATGGGTCCAACCATTAAATAAAACCCCCTCTGGCCAGTGAGAAGGTTAGGGCTCTTGTTCAAGTTCAGGAGACATCACTTAAGGGAACGCTTCATCTACTTACCCTAAAGTCGAGAAGGAGTAAAATCCATCTTGTATTATTATGTTCCAGCTCCCAACTCGGTTTTGTCCCCAAAATAGTAGACTTATTGAGTCAGCGAACTGACCAGTCTCACCCATACAAATCAAAGGACAATCCTTCGTAAACAGGAGTTTCATAATATACTCAGGATTAAGACTAAGTTGCCTAGGTCATCCTATTGAAATTAGAAACCTAACTAATCAACGAAGTTAAATCTAGTAGTTACTATTTCGCAGTTCGATCTTATATATGATTACCTGCACTCGCATGTCACATACACAAACGCGTTGGATTATTGCGTTTGTATCAAATACAAAGTGGGTCGTATCTATACCAAGATAAGGTACCCAATCTATCCTTATATTATAATCCCTTTTAAGCTGTAACTTGAACATTGATCCCTGTATGTCTCCACATACGGTTCAAGATTCATAAGACAACCTAGGATGTTAGTTTATTGGATTTAGGATTATTAAGACAAATAGTTTATTGGATTTAAGGTTATTAAGGCAAAACACACACAACACAATCAATAATACTTATTGAAATAACATCAATAACATTTTGTTGATGACAACCAATTATTTACATTTACTATCTACGAGTTTTAAGGCATAAAACCTAACAGGTATAAGTCTAGAAAAATCATTGACTAATAAATACGAAAATTCAGACAAGAAGGTAGCTCATTAGGAATGGCCAATGATACCTCTTTAAACCAACGAAAAATGGCCAATGTTACTCCTTTAAAATATGATAAAAAATTGGCCATAGCAAAATACTTTTGAAATATGTTTTCTTGTCGAAAATATTGGTTCAATTTCATCAAACTTCAACATCTCCACCCATGAATATTACAAATAACGATGAGCCTAACTCAATTTGTTTCACCAATTGCTTTTGACTAACCATTGTAGGTCCTAATTTCTTGTTGTGTTCTACAAGAACTCTATTTTGGGATTACGATCTAAATCAATGGGAGTATAGGCCTAGAAAAACCACTAATCAATAAAAAGGAAAATTCAGATGAGAAGGTGGCTCAATAGGAATGGTCGATAATATCCATTTAAAATCGACGAGAAATGGTCAATGCTACCCCTCTACAAAAATTTTAAAAAAAAAAATTAGCAATGACAAAATACTTTTGAAATGTGTTTTTTTACTATAAACATGGGTTCACTTTCATCTAATTTCAACATCCCCACCAGTGAAAATTTCAAACGATGATCCTAATTTTTTTTTTTTTTACTACCTTTCGACTAAACATTGTGAGGTTCTTGGCTTCTTTTTGGGTTCAATAGGTCAAGGTATAAATCTATGGGGCTATGAGTCTAAAGAAATCACTCATCAATAAACATGAAAATTCAGACGAGAAGATAGGTCATTATGAATGACCAATGATACACTTTTAAAATCAATGAAAAATGGCCAATGCAACCACTACAACAAATTGGACATTTCATGACATATGAGCAGTAACAAATTTAGAGAGGGGAGTTTTTGGTGGAAAAAACGAAGTTTTTCATATTTTTCAAAATTTATGACAATTTTTTCGTATCATGAATTTATTGTAAATAACAGTCATTAAATGTAGGGAAATGAAAAGGTGAAATTTTGGTGGGAAAAAGATAAAAAAATTTCAGATTTTTCGACTATTATAACAGTTGTTTTATGTCACCAATTTATGACTAAATAAACAGTCACTAAATATTGACAATTTTTTAGAGTCAATAAATTGAAGAAAAAAGGTGTTGGCGAGAAAAATGTTACCATGACACATAATATATGTCAATAAATGCTTATTGTTGACTACTGAAAAGTCATGAAACATCTTATAATGACAGATTTTAGATGTGGCATTGATTCACTTTGGTTGATGGCCGATTCAAAGAAAGAAAAAAAGCGTCAAGAAATGTATTTATGAAAATTTTATAGAGTTATGAAAACCTCTTTTTGTTGTAGTTAATCCCTAAAAAAATGACAAAAAATTGGCCATAGAAAAATACGATCTAAAAGTGTTTCATACTGGAAACATGGGTTCATTTTCATCAAAATTCAATATTCTCGCTAGTGAAAATTATGAACAATGGTTTGTACTTAGGTTTTTTTACCATTTTCTTTCGACTAATCTTTGTGGGATTCCTAGTTTCTTTTTGAGTTTAACAAGTACCTATTTTGGGATTAGGGTCTAAATCAACGGGAGTATAAGTCTAGAAAATCTTAAATTCATAAATATGAAAATTCAAACGAGAAGGTAGGTCATTAGGAATGACCAATGATACCTCTTTAAAACTAAAGAAAAATGGTCAATGCTACCTCTTTAAAAAATGACAAAAATTCACCATAGTAAAAGACTTTGAAATGTGTTTTTTCTTTAAACTAAAAATATGGGTTCACTTCCATTAGACTACATCATCCCACAAGTAAAATTACTAACATAGTTTTTTTTTCATCACCATTTGCTTTCTACTAACCATTTGTTCCTAGTTTATTTTTGGGCTCAATAGGTACTCTAGTTAGGTATCAAGGTCTAAATCTACCGGGACATAAGTTTAGAAAAATCATTGATCAATAAACACAATAATTTAGATGAGAAGGTAAGTTATTACGAATGACCAATGATAACCCTTTAAAATCGAGAAAAAATGGCAAATAGTACCCCTTTGAACATGATAAAAAATTGCCGATAGCAAAGTCCACTTACATCAAATTTCAACATCCCCACATGGGAAAATAACAAAACGATTATTCCTACTCAATTTTTTGTTCACCACTTGCTTTCAACTAATCATTATGGGTTCTTAGGTTTTTTTTGGGTTCAACAACATTCATTTAGGGATTAGGGTTCAAACCTATAGGGTATAAGTTTAGAAAAATAACATATAAATAAACACAAATATTCATACGAGAAGGTACTGGTAGGTCATTAGGAATGATCATTAATACTCCTTTAAAACCAATAAATATTGGTCAATGTGAAGAGATCGAATCCCAATCGAAAGTAATTGAACACCTAATCATTAATATCGATTTAGAAAATGTAGAATTACAAAGAAAGAATAACGATAACTAAGCATACTTTTCCTATTAAAAATTAAGATTTACCCAATTTGAAGACTTTCTTTGGTTCCTTCTCACAACAAGTTCTCTCCCTTAAATAGCAATTTAATGCACCACCACCAAATGGTCTTCTACACTATTCTCTGGTAAGAATATTGATTGTGTGGAAACCTCTTTTGAAATGGGAACCGTTTTACAGAAGAGAGTTGATGTACTATGTAAAAGTTTTTTCTTTTGAGAGAATTCTTTTTAAAGAGAAAATGAGTTTAGAGAGAGTGAGATCACGTAAAATTTCCTCATCTGGAAATTGCAAACCTTGTGTAATTTTAATATGAGAGAGGGAGTTACAGTAACTCCTCACTCACTGCACTCACCACTCTCTTGCAACTGCGGAGAAGTTTTATTTTATTTAATTTAAAGTTAAAACAAAAATTAATTCAATTTAAATAAAAATTAATTAATTAATTTAATTAATTAAATATGCATTTAGATAATTTAATTAATTAAATTAAATATCATATATTTAAATCCTATCCAAATGCACATCTTTCTTATAACATATAGTTATAATATGAATCTCATTCATATTATATGAATCTTATTCAAATATTTCTCTCATATAGATTCAAAATTAACTTTATAATATAATCTATCTATATACATTATATGAATTGTATCTTATACAATTAATACACAATTTCTTTATTTAATTTGAACAATTCAAATTCTTTCAAAACCTTTGACCCTTGTTTTTACTTGTTTGTGAGCTAGCAAGGGGACTTAATGAACCTACAGATTAGAAGTCTTAGTGATCTGAGATTAATTAATTAAACTCTTTAATTGAATAATCAACATTCATTAACTATGTGTTACTCTACTAAAGACTCATAGCTACACTATTTGTACTTTAGAACATTTTTGTGTCCATGGATATAATTGTTACAAGTAAGTCGATCATTCACGAGTTGTTCGTAATTATAGCTAAGTCGATCATTCAAGAGTTGTTCGTAATTACAACTAGGTGAAATTATCATTTTACCCCTGTAATTACATTTTGCTCCTTAACCCCACTAATTCTCTAATGGACAACCTATTTATGGCCAACCATAAATAAAATCCCTCTCGAGCCAATGAGAGGAAGAACCCCTTTGTTCAAGACCTAGAATCAGTACATAGGAAACAACACCTCTACTTTACTCTAAAGTCGGGAATGAGTAAAATTCATCTTGTGTAGCTATGTTCCTAGCTTCTTACTCGATATTGTCCTCAAAATGGTAGGCTTATTGAATCGACGACTTGGCCACTCTCACCCATACAAATCAAAGGACAAACCCTCACAGGCAAGAGTCTATAACTCACTCAGGATTGAGATCGAGTTACATATTGTCATCCTATCAAATGTTAATATCTTCAGTCAACGTTGTTACAAAGAGAGATCAACTATTTATCGGTCTAGTCTTATACAAACTCTTTGTATAGAATATCCCCACCCACATGTTTTTACATGAACAATTTGGATCAAATCGTTTGTAATGATTACAAAGTGGGTTGTATCCATAGTATTGTCTGGATAAGGTATCCATCCTTATCAATATACTATAGGTCATTTAGATTATAACTGGAACATGATTCACCTATATGTCAACCATATACAGTTCAAGTTACATAAATTAATCTTGGATCTTAGTTTATTAGATTGAGTTATGTAAGTCTAAATGTCAACAAAATAACTCTTTATTTTATTAAATAGATAGTTTATTTATACATTACAAACCACGAGATTTGGGGCATAAACCTCAACACAATGCTACCCGTTAAAAAAGACAAAAATTGGCCATACCAAAATACTTTTGAAATGTTTTTTGTTTTCTTTTTGCAATGCAATTGTTTGGTATTTTTTAAAGGGGGTAACATTGTCTGTTTTCTCATCGATTTTAGAAGGATACCGTTGGTCATTCCAAAAGAGTTTATTGTGAATTGGTCCGAGATTGTTATAATGATAATAATCCAATTATTTGAAAATGGACGATTTCTTGTTTCTTTTTTCATACCAGATAGGTTTTTTTATCTAGGATTTATGGATTTAAAAATTTGAGATGTTATCATTATAACAATCTCCAACCAAATTACACAGAATTTAAAATGTGAAAAGTCTGTATTTGAAATGACTATATATGTGCCCCTTCAAAGTCGATGAAAATATGGTGAATGCTACCTTATTTCTAAAAGAACCAAAACTTTGTTGTATAAATTTTTTTTTATAATGTTTTTTATTTGTTACAATTGACAAGGGATGATCCTAACTTCGTTTTATTTTACTGCTTACTTTCAATTAACTGTTGGAAGGTTTCCTTTTTCTTTTTGGCTTTTACAATTTTTTTTGTTACGATTTATATGTTTAAATATTTGGGTTACAACTAACCAATTTACACTGAGGCCACGTTTACAGCAGTTCAATGGTAATCCACCAATGGAAATGTAACGTGGATCCCAGTTGATTACTATTGTTGTTGTTTACTTGCTTTTCATAATTGTAATGAGATGCGGGATCCGCCTTGAAATTTATAATCAAATCATGTAATCTAATTGGGAAATGAAAGGTGCTCAATCTAATTGGAATTGAAAATTACGTGCGATTCACTACCTTTGCCATTATCATTATCATTACCGTTATAGATATTGTTACTATAACAATATGAAAATTATGAATTTGTCACATTTGTTGTTTTCTTTATCATTATCGTTATCATTAGAGTTGAGCCGTAACGGTGATGATAACGTTAATAATAAAATGTGACAGGTTAATAATTCTAGGTAAATACGATAAAAAACAATCTGATTATATTTGCGATTCAGGCCTATTTGCGATTCATTTATCAATGAAATCCCATTTCGAAATTCAAAATGAGAAGGGACCTATTTTAAAACTGCCATTTATACCCCTTTAAAATAGATGGAAAAATATTCAATGTTATCCATTTCAAATGTGACAAAAAAAATTTCGTGTCAAAAAGGTTTTGTAATGTGTTTTTTTTTATTGAAAACATGAGTTTACTTTAATATTTTTTTCACCACGCACTTATAATTGATCGTTGTGGGGTTTTTTTTTTTTTTTTTTTTTTTTCCTTCCTTCCTTTGGATTCTACAAGTTTTTTAATTTGGGTTTATGCGTTTAAATATTTAGGGTATTATTATCATTACAATTGTCGGACCAATTTACATAAAAAATATTATGAGAAGGGACATTTTTTGAAATAGCCATTGCTACCTATATATTTATAACAAATGAAAAAATGACAATTACTACCCCTTTCAAAAATACCAAAAAATTGTAATATATTGATAGTTAAATATAATACTAATGTTTTGTTTATCGTGCATTGTTTTAGATCATATTACATGTCTTGGTTTCAACAGACATATTTAAATAATAATATGTTTAATTAAAATATAGATTAGGTATGTGGATTAATAATTTATCACTTGGGTTATTGTATTAGATTGGTGCATATTATGTGATCTAATTAATTAAGGCCCTAGATTCTTAATTGAATATGAACTTAATGGGTAGAAGCTCATTCATAGTTAATTACGGTTTAGTGGGAATCCTAATTGAACTAGTATACGAAGAGACCTTAGGGCTATGGTCCCAATATACTAAAACAATAAACACTCAATCTTTCTTGAATCCCATCTAGAGAGAGATTTCACTAAGGGCATTCAGATCTTTGGTTGAAAAAGTCAATAGTCATCTTAAAGTTATTATCATCTTGAAGCTATTATCAATCTCAATGGAATCCGGTATATTATTTATTCTTAGCAATTTAACATGAATGATCCTAGAGTTAATTTATTTAATATAGATCTAAAGTATTTATGCTAACAAGTGGTATTAGAACATGAATTTCATGTTAGATTGTAGGATTTTTATCGTCTAGCGTTGTTTATGATTCAATTATTTGGTAAAGAAAAGTTTGAGGTTTGCATAATAGATGTTTTCAATTTTTGGCATCATAGATTTACAGTTTAATGATGATTTGATCATTGTTCGGACTCGTTATTTTGGGCAAATTATTTGTAAATCGAGTCTTGTAAGTCGTATTATTTGTGGCAATTTTTTTTTCTGTGAAAAAGACTCAAAACAGAAGTGAAAACCAGGATGAAGAGTGCAAAACCGAGAGGTTTCTGTGCAGGATGCTACTTTCTTCATATTTTGTGTGTCATTAAATGTTGCAGACTGTCTGTCATTGTTTGTATGGATTCTTCTAGAATTGAATTTATTTTGTCTAGGTGCAATTTTTGCGAAAGTTGGCCGAAAATTGGGACTTTTTGAAGCCCTAATTAGGGTTAAATGGGTTTAATTTAAATTTGATTGACATTTTGGTGAATTTAAATTTACATTTGATTGATAATGTGGTAAATTTAAATTTAAATTTGATTGATATTTTGATGAATTTAAATTTAAATTTGATTGATGATATTTGGTGATATTCACATGTTTATGTTGCTTTAGTTTGTATTATGTGTATGCAATTATTAAGTGAATTTTGATAAAGACTATTTGGTGTTCTTCCTCATTTATTTTTGTGTAATAATATTATTATATATTGTGTTTTATATTTTAGGTTGAATTGGTCAAAATAATATGTTACCAAAGTAGCCCCTGTTGTATAGATTTGTTTAATTCTAAAATATAAGATGTGTATATTCATTAATTTATGCAAATGATTATCGGCCCAAAGGAAGACAATTATTTCACCAAATTGTGGGTGTGCATGTGATAGTGAGTATATGATAATTATAAGGATTGCTTAAGTGAAAAATAGTCGGTCCAAAGAAAAGCTATTTTTTTTATAGAGTTTATTGTCAATATTTTGATTACTAGATTGAGAGTACCATTTACAGTTGGTGTCTTTGTTCAAAGGCTAGACATCAATATTGTGTTAGGTATCTTATAAAAAGGGGCCCACCACATATGTGAAATTATTTTTCATATTTTAATTATGAGTATATGTTTTAATGTTTATTGTTTCAGTTGGTCTTACTCAAATATCTAGAAATCTGAGTTCAATCCTTAAATTGAATGGACCGAACTTCAAGATTTGGAAGGAAAACCTAGAGATACATCTCGGGTGTATGGATTTGGACCTTGCATTAAGGATCAAGAAACCTACTTCTATTGAGGAAAAGCTGAATATGACTAATGTAGAGAAGCGGGAAAGGTCAAATTGCATGTGTTTGATGATCATTAGGCACTCCATTTTGGAGTCTTTTCAGGGCTCTATCACGGAAAGTAAAAATACCAATAAGTTCATTGCTCAAATTGAGAAATATTTTGTTAAAAATGAAAAAAAGGGAAGTAAGTAGTTTTTTTGACTTCCTTAACTTCCATGAGGTATAAGGACAATGAGAACATAAAGGAGTACATTATGGAAATGTCCAATGTCGCAAGTAAATTAAAAGCACTTGATATCGAGATAAATGAAAATTTACTCCTACATTTGGTACTTATCTCTCTTCTTGCGCAATTCACTCAGTTTTAGATAAGCTATAATACTCAGAAGAATAAATGGAGTATTAATGCGTTTATCTCACAATGTGTGCAAGAAGAATATAGGATTAAGAGAGAAATGATAGAAATTGCTCATTTGGCAACTGACTCTCGTAATAAGAAGAAAAGGAAATCTAAGAGTGTTGCAGAAAGGACATCTCAGCAGAATAAGAGAAAGAAACAGGTTACTAAAAATCCTTGTTTTTTCTGCAAAAAGGAAGGCCGCTTTAAGAAATATTGTCCTAAATACGCCAATGGCGTGTAAAGAAGGGGAAACTTCTTACTTTGGTTTGTTCTGAAGTTAATTAGCTTTTGTACCTACAGATACTTGATGGGTAGATTTTGGTGCTACTACTCACATAAGTATGTCAATGCAGGGTTGCTTGTGGAGCCGACCACCAAGTGATGTTGAAAAATTCATCTATATGGGTGATGGCAAAACAGTTCCAATTGAAGCTATTGGGAATTTTAGATTACATTTAAAAACTAATTGTTATTTGGATCTGAATGAGACTTTTGTTGTACCGTCAATTGGAGGAATTTAGTTTCTATTTCCAGTTTGGATAAATTTGGTTTTTCTTCTTCTTTTGGAAATAATAAAGTTAGTCTTTTTCAAGATTCCAAGCTTCTTGATACTGATTCTTTAATTGGTAATCTATATATACTTAATTCTTTTGTTTCATTTGACAAGATCCAGTTGTCTAATTCATGTGGTTCAAAGTGTAAATTAAATGAGAATTTCACTATGCTATGGCACAAGTGTTTAGGTCACATCTCTAAACAGAGAATTCAGAGAGTTATGCCAAATTGAATTCTTGATTCCGTTGATTTAAGTAATCTTGACGTTTGTGTGGAATATATCAAGGAAAAATAAATAAACGTAAGAAAATTAGGTGTCAACAGATTCTCAGACGTCTTAGAACAAATACATAAAGATATTTGTGGTCCATTCCCTACGGCTTCTTGGAATAGACAACAATATTTCATTACATTCATAGACGACTATTCAAGGTATGGGTACCTAAATTTAATTCATGAAAAATTTCAATCTTTGGACGTTTTCAAGTCTTTCAAAGCTGAAGTTGAACTTCAACTTGGAAAGAAAATTAAGGCTGTAAAATATGATCGTAGTGATGAATACCACCGTAGATATGATGGATCAGGTGAAGAACGTCTGAGACCCTTTGCCAAATATGTAGAGGAATGTGGAATCGTACTGTAATACACTATGCCAGGCAAACCCAACATGAATGGTGTATCGGAAAGGCGAAATAGAACACTTAAGGATATGGTAAAAAGTATGATTAGTCATTCTTCTCTACCAAAATCCCTCTAGGGTGAAGCACTAAAAACTACAATATTTATCCTTAATAGGGTACCTAGTAAAGCAGTAGCTAAAACCCCTTATGAGTTGTAGATAGGAAAGAAGCCTAGTACGAAACATCTTCCCATCATAGGTTGTTCAGTTGAGGCTAGGCCTTATAGGCCTACTGAAAGAAAATTGGACTCAAGAACTATTAGCCGCTATTTTGTTAGGTGTTATGAGTGCTCTCAGGGTTTCAAGTTTTATGACCCCACTTTTAGATCATTGTTCGAGACGGAAAATGCTAGATTCCTTCAGGATGTTGATTTTGGAGGTAAGAGGGGAGGAGGGGGAGGAATAACATAAGGAAAGTTGTATTTGAATAGGAATTAATTTCTTTTCCTAATGTGGTTATAAATGATGTTCAGGCTCCAATTCGTGACTTCATTATTGAACCAATTATAGAACAAGACAACATAGAAGTCCCCATTGTTGAAACTGAAGTTCAAACTTAACATCTTCAGGAAGTGTCACTAAGGAGATCCATTAGAGAAAGAAGAAGTGCAATTTCATATGATTATATTGTATTTCTTCAAGAACATCAGGATGATGTGGGCGTAATGGAAGATGATCCAATCAACTTCCAATATGCTCTACAAAGTTCTAATTCTCAAAAGTGGATAAATGCTATGAAAGAGAAAATGGATATGGGTATTTAAAACCAATAGGGATTTGCACGGCAAAATCGAAATATATAAGACTCGTCTTATTGCAAAGGGTTTTACTCAAAAAGAAGACATTGATTACAAAGAGACTTTCTATCTGGTTTCATTGAAAGACTCTTTTAGTATAATCATGGCACTAATAGCTCACTTTGATTTAGAGCTACACCAGATAGATATAAAAACTGTGTTTCTCGATGAGAACATCAATGAGACAATTTATAAGGTGCAACCAGAATACTATGTTTGGTAGTTCAAAGTCTATGGTGTGCAAATTGAAGAAATCCATTTATGGTCTCAAGAAAGCCTCTCGTCAATGGTATCACTGAAGGAACTGTGTAGTTCCATAGCGGAAGCGGAGATCAGACAAATTTTCAAATTTTCACTGAATAATGAATTTACGGAATTCAAACAAAAAATTATGCATTAATTAAAAATTTACAGCATGCGTTTAAAGCGAAAAAGGGAGGAAGAAATCATACCCTTGAAGATCACAACAATTTCTTCAAAAGTCCAATGAGCATCACTACAAGTGAGACCTCTGTATTCTCATTTGGGATGAGAATCTCTCAGGAGTGTGTGGGCTCTAAGATTTTAGAAGAAGGAGATAGTTTGAGAGAGAGGGGAACTTTTTTTAGAAGAAAAATTACAGAAGGTTCTATTTTCACTAGTTTTTCTTCTCTATGAAGAACATGATGGAACAACTAAAAAGAAACTTCTACGTCAAAAAAAAAAAAAAAAAAAAATAAACCATTCACACCCACGTTAATTGAGAGAATTAAGGGGAGGGAGTTGTAACTCCCTCCCTTTAAATTGAATTTTAAATTTATATATATATATATATATATATATATATATATATATATATATTATAATATAATAACTAACTTATTATAGGTATATATAACTATATGTTATAACAAATCTAATATATAACCTATAATTTTATATTGTATCATATCAATCATAAAGTTTTTTTTTTTAATTCTCTCATTAATTAGTGGTACTTAATATAACTCATATTTATAAAAATTTAATTATATGAATCCAATTCAAATAATTAATATTTAAATCATATTCAAATATTTATTTCCTTTTAAATAAACTCTATATTATAATGTATCAAATACATTATATAATTATATCACATATATAATTAATTTAATTATATCACATATATTAATTCAACAATTCAAATTAATCCAAAATTAATTCTCAATAATCTCTGTTGAGCTACAGAGAGGACTTTATGAACCTGTAGATTGAAATACAATGATATTTATATATATTAATTAAATTTTTTAATTAAATTACCCAACATTCATTAACTGTCGGTCACTTCACTGAAGACCGAAACTGTACTTTTTGCACTACAGATATTATTCTGTGTCTATTGGTTATAACCAATCAACGATGCAATAACCCTTCATAAATTGCTCGTAAGTACAGTTGGACCAAAATTACGTTTTGTCCATGTAGTTACATTACCTCCTTAAGTACCACTGATCCCTCTAATGAACAATAAGTCATAGTCCAATATGACCAAACTCCTCTCGGGCCAAGAGAGGTGTGGTGCCACATTGTTCAAGCCCCGGAATCAGTCTTTAAGGGAACAATTTATCTACTTACCTAAATGTTAGGGAATGAGTGAATTCCGTCTTGTGTAGCTGTGTTCCCAACTCCCTAATTAGACGAATCCCCAAAATAGTAGGCTTATTGAGTCAGCGATTTGGCCACTCTCACCTATACAAATCAAAGGATCGCCTTCATAGGCAGGAGTTCACAACTCACTCAGGATTCAACTCATGTCACCTATGGTCATCCTAGTGAAATGTAAGTCTCTATTATAAACGGTGTTATATAATGAGACTATTCATTTCGTGGTCTGGTCTTATACAAACTCCTTTATATAGAATACTGCCGCTCACATGTCTCTACTTGAATTATTAGGATCAGATCATTTGTAGCACTTTATAACAATTGTAACATCTACAAAGTGGACCATATTCGTAGTGTCACCAAGATAAGGTACCGAGCCTTATCCATCTACTACAGACCATCTGGGTTATCACTTAAACATGATCCACTTGTATGTCTATACATACATGTTTAAGCTACAGATGATAACCTTGGTTATTAATTTGCTGGTTTGTGGGTTAATGCTACTAAATATTGAATAAAACATCTCATATTTTATTATAAATAAAATGTTTGTTTATTACAATTACAAACTATAGGAGTCACGTGATTTAGGGCATCAACCCCAACAATCACAAATTCCATGAAGTAATTCTCTCCTTTGGTTTTGATGTGAGTATAGTAGAAGATTATGTATATCACAAGTTCAGTGGGAGTAAATATATCTTTCTAATATTATATGTCGATGACATACTCATAACAGGTTCATTGCATGACACTAAAAGGTTTCTCAAAAAGAATTTTGAAATAAAAGATCTTGATGATGCTTCTTTTGTATTAGGAATTGAAATACTACGAGATTATTCTCAAGGTATTTTGAGATTGTCACAAAAGAACTACATTGAAAAGATTTTGATTAGATTTGGCATGAAATATTGTGCATCAGGAGATATCTCAATCGCTAAAGGTGATAAATTTCATTTAGGCCAATGTCCCAAGACTGTACTCGAGACTAAGAAGATGCAGAAGGTTCCGTATGCATCAACTATTGGAATGTACGCTCAAGTATGTATGCGTTCAGATATTGCATTCATAATTGGAGTGTTAGGTAGATATTTGAGCAACCCAAGGATGGATCATTGGAAAGTAGGAGATCAATTACAAGGGTGGTGATGAAAGCCGTCTTGATTCCGTGCTAATACAGGAGATGGACTAGATTGAACTAAAGGGGAATTCTATTATTGAAATAACCTATTTGTGCGTGCCTAAGGTTTATATGATTTAATTATATCTGATACACAGACATAGATTGAACTAAAGGGAGATTGTTAGACATATTTAAATCATAATACATTGAATTAAAAAGTATGTGCTATGTATGTGGATTAATAATTTATCACTTGAGTTATTTTATTAGATTGAGTCATATTATGTGATCTAATTAATTAAGACCATAGATTTCTAATTGAGTATGAACTTAATGGGTAGAAGTCATTCCTAGTTAATTAGGGTTTAATGGAAACCCTAATTGAACTAGTATATAAAGAGACCTTAGGACTATGGTCTCTAATATATCAAAACAATAACCACTCAGTCTTCTTAAATCCCATCTAAAGAGAGATCCCACAAAGGACATTTGGAATTTTGGTTGAAGAAGACAATAGTCATTTTAAAGTTATTGTCATCTTGAAGCTATTATCAATCTTAATGGAATCCAGTATGTTATTTATTCTTGACAATTTAGCATGAATGATCATAGGGTTAATCTATTTAATATAGATCTAAAGTATTTATGCTAACATGAACATTCTTCTATGTCGAATGCGTTTTGAATTTAAACTTTACTGGTTTAGGAATTTATATACATACTCGGGAGATATCGTTTTTAGTAGCATATGATTTGCACCTTATATTATTTAATTTAATTTTTTTAAAAAAATTAATGCAATATATTATATAAAATTGCTCTATAACAATTTGTATAGGTGTTGCAAATTGTTTAAAAAAAATTTATTGCACGTGATCTATTAAAAATATTGCAATCATTAGTGGCAGTTTTGATATTGTTGTAGTAGGAAGTTTTAAGTGTTTTTATAAACCAAACAATGTTGCTAAAGACTATAACATTTTTTTTTTGTTATAAACCAACAAATTACTGTTATACGCTGAAACATTTATTGTTATAAACTAACATAATATTTTTATAGACCGAAACTTTTGTTGCTATAATCAAAATGTCAGGATACTAATTCTGGAAAGACTTTATTAACGTAATGAGTTGGTACAATTTTCCGGAATAGTAACTAAACTATGAACGAAATTTTTATTAAACGATATGAGTCAAACAAAGACTAGACGATCGCTTATCAAACTCTAAATGATCGTTTACAAATTCTATACGATCGCCTACAGTCTCTACACGATCGCTGAGTAATACTAGACGATTGCTTACTTAACACTCCGCGATCGCTTATAGGATACTTCATGATTGTTTACGAGATATTACACGATCGCTTGGTAGATATTATACGATCGCCTACCAAATGCTACACGATCGTTGGGCTCTGCTACTCGATCGCTTNATATTATACGATCGCCTACCAAATGCTACACGATCGTTGGGCTCTGCTACTCGATCGCTTAGTAAAAGAGGTAGACGATGAGTGGCACACTACGACGGGTTCTACACGATAGAGACTTCCGAACTCCCACTCTCGAGAGCTATCCTTTCTCATTCCAGATAGTCAAACTTCACTCCCTTTCTTTTAATTTCTTTCTTCTTTTTAAACCTCAACTTCTCCCAATAGAATTGAAAGTAGTCCTTAACCTATTCAACCACCGACTTCTCTTTATCTCCTTTATTCTTTCTATTTTGATATTGCAACATAATTGGAGGCCTAACACAAAAAGTGTTGTCATGGACTAAAACGCTTCGTTGGTGTAAACAAAAAAAAGTATTGCTATAGACAAAGATATAGTAATCGTTTGCATTTTAATTTCAAGGGTTTTAAAATGGCTAGAATTGACCTTTAAACACTGCATTTGCCAACAAATCATGAGACTCCTGCTATAAATGTTGTAGCGGTTAGACTGAACAAACTGCTGCTATAGTTTTCATTTCTTGTATTAGTGGAGGACACAGATAAAGTTGGTGGAGGCACTCGTATCATTGGTGGAGTCCAATTGGCAGTCTAACAATGAAACATTTAGGCCCAAGTATCTAAAGCACCTACAATAGATGTTGGAAGAGAAATTATCGTCATATAATACTCATAAATACTCTATATATAATGCAAAGTGAGAGCTTTGAATAAGCAATACACGACGGTTGTGGAGATGCTAAGTCAAGCTTGCTGCAGATGCTAAGTGGAGAAGAGATATTTGATACATGGCCTCATTGGCTATATAGTCTCTTGCTTGATTTCAATGTCATAAAGAATTTGTGCAATTATTTTATTTTGGGTTTTACTGAATATTGAGGATGTAATATTGGTAACCTCTATAGATTTAAGTGCTTTTTGTCTGTTGGTTCTTTTGCCAAAAGCTTGTCAAGAAAGGAGTTATTAAGGTAAGATTCATTGATGAATCTTAAACATGACATCAAAATTTCTTCTCAAACTAACTATTTTAGATTTAATGTTACGGACTAAATTTGATCATGTGTGTGGTGTCGAATTTCAGATGGACAATTGAAGTTAGGAACGGATGGGAATCCAAAAACTTTCTTAGTTGTCTTTCCTTTCCAAATAAGTTCATAGCTTTAGATGTTTTATAGTCCTCTTCCAATGCATTAACTTCCTCAAGTTTCTTTGTTTTTTGTTGCGCTTGATTTCTGATGTAGTCACTCTTAATTAATGACTGAAATTTTGTCATCAATGTTTGATTTTCATAGGATTTTGAAGGGAGAAGGCTACTACATGAGTCTATATTAGTGTTAACAATTCTTAGGTTTGTTATTGGAGGATACATATTCTCGATGCTTGGCTCACTTTTCTTTACCATTGCCTTGTAAGTTTGGCAAATCTTCCAAGTCAAAATTTTCACCATTTCCTTATTTAGTTAGGGTTTTATTTTCTTAATTAACTATTATTTATGTCCACATGATGGTATATTGATATATATTTTATATATTATGTAGGTCAATGGAATGATACCTAACCAAAGTAAAAAAGAACCAACGATGACAACTCAATCATTTGATAATATATTCTTGAATACTTGATGAATTGTGTATTTTGAGAGCTAATTTGTGTTTGGTAGTTACATTTAGTGAGTACTTTATCTAGCTTGTATCGTTTGAACAATTATATAATAGAAAATTATTGTATACTTTGTTTTGTAATTTTAATAGATTATGAATGGAAGTTATGATATTTAATGCGCTATGAAGTATTTCATGTGTGTCAAGTAAAAGTAAGTATTTGAAATAAAATTTATCAAAATCTAATTAATTTATAAATTATTATTGAGAAAAAAGTTATATCATTTATAGCAAGGAGTAAAAGTTATAGAAAATTTATATAGTAAAAAAGAAATGCTATCAAAAGGTTATTACAATGATATTAATAATTATTAAAAAGAAAATAACATTGTTATAGCATACACTTACTGTTGAGAAAAAATCTAATTAATGTATAGCAAAATCTAATTAATTTATAAATTACTGTTGAAAAAAAAGTTCTATCATTTATAGCAAGGTGTAGAAGGTAGAGAAAATTTATATAGTAAAAAAGAAATGCTACCGAAAAGTTATTACAATGATATTAGTAATTGTTATAAAATAAACAACATTGTTATAGCATACACTTACAGTTATAAATACTATATTATAGTCTTGAAAAAAGTTTATTATATGTTAAAGATAACACATTATTCTAGTTATATAAAGATATAATAGCTTTAATAAAAAAAACAAATGCTAGCAAATGTTTTTATAACAACATATATAAGTCATATTTCCATACTCTATAATAACATCCATTATAGCTCAAGAAAAACGCTATAAAAGGTCTCCAACTTTTAATAATATGGGTTGTTAGAACTTTTGAAAAAGACTATAAAAGGTCTATCATAACTTTTCTCGTTAGCTATTGTACCTATTATTTTTTGTAGTGTGGGTTCGAGTAAGATCATATTATTAACAATATTGTCATTATTGTTGTATGCATACTAATATATTATCAATTAGCATGTAGACTCATCCCAATTCAAAGAGAATGTGGAAGAAGTCATTCCCTTACTATGTTGACTTGACCATTGTCTTTGGCAAGGATAAAGCAATGAATCAAGACTCCGAAGCCCTATCGGAGATGGTTGAATAGATGGAGGATGAAATTTTCGACTGGGATCATAAGACTTCTTTGGTCTGGAGCAACGATTGATGGATAACTCAGGCACTAGAGATGAAATGGAGGAAAAGTTGTCTGAGACTTCTGCTAGTCGCCAATAGTGTTAGGAATGCGACCAAGTCCCATATTGATTAGATAAGTGAAGGATTATGAGTGTATAAGTGAAGACAATTATTTCCATCGGTATGAGACCTTTTGGGGTGAAACCAAAAGCAAAGCTATGAGGGTTATGCCCAAAGTAGACAATATCATACAATTACAGAGATGTGCCCCTGACTTAACCGTGCTCAGTAGAATCCTCAGATGCTGAACAACGATGTGTAATGAAGCCTCAAAAGTAGTCATGGTGTAAAACTCTATTGGATAGGAACTATTTTGAGGGGAGGCTACGTGGTCCTTTATCCGAGGGTAGGATTATTGGAGGTTATGTCTAAACTAGACAATATCATACAATTGTGGAGATAATTAGTTGGAGGGTAGTTGTCCCATCCGTTAGTGTATTAAATATGCCATCTAGAGGCAACAAGAGAAAAAGAGTTTCCTAACCATGAATTTGCAATCATCTCACACGTACAGATAGGGATGAGAGAGAGGAGAAATTTTGGTGTGGTTGTAATCCAATGCTAAAAAGATAATTTCATCCCTAGAATGTCAAAAATCACTTTGAAGTTAAGTTCATTCGGAGATTGAACTATCGACTTTAAAGAGGATATATATATTAACCACCCATCAGCCTAGCTAATGGGTATGATATTATCCACTTTGGACATAAAATCTCATGGATTTACTTTTGGTATTTTATACCAATGAAGATAATTATCCACACTTATATACCCATGATCATTAACTTCCCTAACCCATAGAATAAGACTTTGTTCGCACTCCTAACAAATACGAATCAACAATATTAGGATACATTCATGTTACAAGAGTAAAATTTTAAATAAAAT
Source organism: Benincasa hispida (assembly GCF_009727055.1). Lineage (NCBI taxonomy): Eukaryota > Viridiplantae > Streptophyta > Magnoliopsida > Cucurbitales > Cucurbitaceae > Benincasa > Benincasa hispida. The sequence goes on along the minus strand of NC_052356.1, from coordinate 15,333,138 downwards.
TTGAAAGAAAGTTGATAAGGGTTAAGATGCATATCTGTAGGAATCTGAATGAAAACAAAAGCTTAGCTACAAAAATGTGAGAAAGCAAAGATTTTTCCTTTTTTTGGTTGAATAATATAATTTCCACATGTGTTTGCTCCCCATTCCAACTTATTCAATATTCATTCATCTCTGTCAACACAAAGGCCAAGTGAATAAATTTGAGACCTCCACCCACTGCTTCTTCTAGTAAAAAACCAACTGCTGAAGAAACATCCCAAACATAAAACAAACAAAACAATAAACCTCAATCTAACAATGTACTTTAACGCCATAAATGAAAAAAAATAAAAACTACTATTCATTCCCTTCTAATAGGGACCACATTATTTAAGAATCCCACCAACGTTTTATGTCCCTTCTTTAGAGAGTTATATAGGACACGAGTCTAAGTTCAAAATGGACAATATCATAGTATACTAAATAAGATAAAATGAAGCGTCAAGTCCAAAGATGTTAAAAGAGAAAAGGGCATATTTTTAAGGGAAAATATCAATTTATACTCTTGAACTTTGAAGGTTGTATCAATTTAAATCCTAAACTAATAATTGTATCGATTTAAACTCTGAACTTTCGTAATTGTATCAATTTAAACCATCTATTATGTTTTATTTCGATAAACATCATGCGAGGCTTATAATTTAATAATTAAACCTCTAAACTTTCATAATCGACTCAATTTAGACATTCAATTAAGATTATTTTTAATTGAATATGCAAATTATAATCGTCCATTTTGTTAAATTGGTATTTGAAGAAGTCTATACTTGTATAAGAATTGATGCATCGGCAATTTTTCAAATATACTTCTAATAAATACTCTAAATCAATTTCTTATAACAATTTAGAAGCATAATTGAAATAAAATAAATGTCTTGCAGAATATTTTCAAATTAAATCTGAAAGAGAATGTAAATTAATAGACACGTGAAAGTTTAGTGTTTAGATTGATACAATTATTAGTTTTGATTTAAATTGACATAATCCGAAGGTTTAAGATTGGAAATTGAAATTTTCCCTATTTTTGATGGAAACCCTTGGACTCTACTGTATTGTCCTGAATAGATTCTATATGGACACTCCTTATTTCTTTATCACAAACCCTTTTTGTACATTTTAGCTATATTTGTGTACAAGGATATTTAGGATGTTTGATTAGCATTGCACTTGCAATTGCACCCCATGTGAATTTCTAATCCCAAGCCAGTCATTTTTAGTGTACAAAAGTAGTACTACTTTGAAAATTAAACAATTGATAGAAGCCCAAAAGGCTATAATTAATTGGGGAAGGGGTAGTTTTTTCCAACTTTGGATTGACTGAAGAGATCAAGTGAAAAAAAAAAAAATTTGATATTGGTGGTAATTGAGTTAAGGTATGAGTTAGTGAAGTGGGAATTCAAGGGGAAAAAAACAAGAGAGAAACTACGAGATTATTGTTAGATGATATGATATCAAATTTATCTTCACCTATTAATTTAAATTTTTGGGTCGATTGACGATTTAGATGGATTAAAGGAAAGAAGTATATGAATTGTTCTTGTAGTATTTCTTTATATAGGTAATCATTGAAAGAAGAAACACAAAAAGCCCTGTAAAAGAATCCATCTTTTATGTTGTTAACTTAGTTTCTTTCTCTCTCTCATCGTCCTTAAAAACCATATCTCCCCACATAATCAAACCATTTCTCAAATCCCCACATCTTTGGATCATAACCATTATTATTAATTCCTAGAAGAAGAGAGAAGTAGAGCCAAAGTTTTGTGAATTCATATCATCAATTGTTTTACTTGTTCAAGTAAATTTTTTGATTTGTTCAAAATTTTCTTCTCTGCTGTGGATGGAGTTTAATAGAAACAGAGTAGTCAGTGAGAACAAAACCACTCATAAACCCATCATCTTCTTCTTCTTCTTCTTCTTCTTCTTGTTTTTAATGCTTTTTTTCATATTATTATCATTCTGCAGCAGCATCATAAGTTCATCAGGTGAGAGATCATTATAAAGCTTGGTATATATCTCTGATCTCTACTGATGGATTTGCTCTTGTGTTCTTCAGATAACATTAGGCGTTTCTCATCAGCTAAAGGTGGCCAGGTAAATTAAATTTTTATTTTGACTTTGTTTATGTGTATGTTGTGATAGTTGTTTCTTCAATGTTAGACAACCATTGATAGTTACAAAATGGCCAACCCAGTACAGTTAGCTAGCTAGCTAATAGTAGCAGCTAGGTCCATACATTATATACAACCATAATCCATCACCTCTCTTCCAAATAACACATCCAGACATTGACCCTCAATCATACATAACATAACCACGAAAATTACTCAAAAACATCTATCTGTTTGTGTATATCTCGTCTAAGTGTCTAATCACAAACTATCATATGATAATTTTTCTTTTTATCTTTGTAATAGTTTTTTTACTGTGTTTGCATGATGATGGATGTAGTCTGTGTTGTATCAAATATTGTTCTTTCAAACATCTCTTTTGGACCACCCAGTCATCTGAAATGAGCATATTACAACATATGATAATTTGCCATATTGCAACATATAATAGTTATATATGAATATTCAGACAATTTAATGGAATACACAAAGATAGGTATTATTTAAAATGTACTTAAGTATTTTTCTCTCTTAAATGACTGTTACCACATCTTACTCTCTCCTTAAATATATATACATATATAGAAATGTTATATTGAGTAGTTATATATGTATGTTTGTTTGGACCCAACGGGATTTCTATGTCCTCATTTTTTTAGTACATAAGAGCAGAGAGTTCAAATCACTGACTTTTTGTTCGCTGACACGTCCATAAATCAATTGATCGAGGCTCATTTCGGACCAACTAATCAATAATGAATATATATATATAATACACACATACAAGTACCAGTTGTGGAGGAAGTGGGTTAAGTTTGTAGCGGTTTAGTATTAACATTTTGTGCAGTACAGCATTACCAGTACTCCATCGCTAATTATGAAGATCAAGAGTTGAGCTTGCCGAGAAGAGGATTGGGTGGGCTGGGATCGTCGCCGCCACGGTGCGCCTCAAAGTGTGGCAAGTGCACTCCGTGCACGGCGGTTCATGTGCCGGTGTCACCTGGAACTCCAGTGACGGCCGAGTACTATCCGGAAGCCTGGAGATGTAAATGTGGGAACAAGCTTTACATGCCCTGATCGGAAAAAGCATGCCCCGGCCGGTCCTCGCCGGCCTTTAGGTTATATGCTATATCCGCCGATGAGCCGGCCTAAAAAGCTATGAATTTACCATTGGCTGGTCTTTGTAATTACGTTGGGTATGTGCCAGCCAATAACTGCTCACTATTTTCATCTCACATCCCTATGTTGTATAAATAATGTAAGATTTATAGCGAATTATATAAGTCTGTTATTATATATAAAAGTTATATATATGTGTGCAGCACCTAAGTATTTTTATTTTATAAATACACTGACCTTCTAATTTCTTTATGTCTAACAATAAAGCTATATATATGTCTTAAAAGAGAAGTAGTAGATATCAATTGTTACTGAGCACAAGCTTCGAACATATATTATCTATTCATAGATTGTGATTTTAATGAATTTACATGGATCACTTTTTCAACATATGCATACCAAAACGCATAAAATCACAAAAGCTTCAATAAGGCATTTATTCATCATTGTTTTCCCTTTTCATTATTTTTAAATTAAATAATTGACGTTAGAATAAAATTTTTAGCAATAAAAGTTTAGGCGTCATTTGGTAATCATTTAGTTTTTTTTTTTTTTTTTTTTTGGAAATTTTAGCCTATTTCATCTACATTTTTTACCATGATTTGCATTTTTTTTTTAAAATACAATGGTTGAATTCTTAGCCAAATTCCAATTTTTTTAAAAAAAAAAAACTTTTTCAAAGTTACTTTTGTTAGTTCTCAAAATTTGACTTGGTTTGTTAAACCTTTGATGAAGTAGATAATAAATGAAGAAATTTAGAGGTGAAAATAGTGTCCATAAACTTAATTTAAAAAAAAACAAATACAAAATGGTTACCAAACGGGTCCTTAATGATTAGGTTTGATGTTTCATGTAAAATAAGAAACCTATTCTGTAAAGCTAACTGGAGTCCTCCAACTGCCACAGTTGAGACGACGTGTCGGTGCCTACTCGCATCGTCATCTCACCAGCCTCCAGCTGCCGCCAAGATGCTAATCCCCTGAAAAGAAGAACAAACATGGTTAGTGGCGCTTAAATCAATTATCTAGGCAGAATCATCATTTTCCACTAAACAAGTTTCAAGCACAAGTAAATCACATTTACCTTTATCGGCCTTGGCCTTAACCTTGGCTGCTTTCTTCTCTTTCAGATATCGAGGACAGTTCCTCTTCCAGTGTCCATCTTGGTTGCAGTGGAAACACTTTCCCTTAGCAATCTATGGACGCCTCCTTGGGGCGACAGGCGATGGGTTAGCAGATGTCTTCCCTTTTCCCTTACCACCCTTCTTCTTCTTCCCCTTTGTAGAGTTAGAAGCTGAAGGTGCAGACTTCGTTCCTGAGGTCAAACCTCTATGAAACGTTCTGGAGGATGAAGCAACATTTGCCTCACCCTTCTACCTCTCTTTACTGTTCAGTAAAGATTGGTATGTCTACAACTCGTTATGGAGAGTTGTAAGGTTATATTGCACTTTGTTAAGAATCACATTGCTAACAAAGTGCATGAAGCTCTCCGGCAAAGAATGCAGGATTAATGTAACCTGCCTGCCCTCATCGATGGTAGACCCATTCAACTCCGCCACATTAAATTGGACCATCATGTTTAGCACATGTTCACGAACAGAGGTATCTTTTTCCATTTTGCAGTTGAATATGTATTTAAGAGCCTCATGCATAAGCTGTTCAGATGGTTGTCCAAACATCCCCGCAGGGACTCCATAATCTCACGCGCTGAGACCATAGGCTCATGATTCTTGGTCAAGACTTCATAAAGACTTGCCAAGATGTAGGCTCGGGCCTTCTCATTCGCCCTTGTCCATCGCTCGAATGCTTCTCGAATATTTCGAGTGGAATTCAGAGCTGGAATAGGAGGACAAGCCTCCGGATAGCGAACATGAGATCCTCGATGATCAGAATCGTCGTGATCATGTGTTTCCATGTTGCGAAATTATCGCCAGTAAGTTTTTCAGCACTTAGCAATGCTAACGTGGCTGTTTCCATTTTGAAAAATTTGCTGAAAATATGAACAAAACTTTATTAGATTTTGCTAAACCACTTTTAAACCAATCAGTTTTGCAAAACAGTTTCAAGTACCATAAGTTTACTTCTATTTTGCAATGATGCACCAGTGAAGCAGGACAAACGCCACCGGTGGGGTGACCAGTTGCCCCTTCATTGGGATGAGACATTCTCAATCATTAGGCAGAACCAACTCTTGGAACTAAACCTAACAGCCACCATTTTTCGGTCCAGAATCGTTAACCTTTAACAATTCCACGTAAGTGTAAACTCTCGCTTTCAGTGCCAGAGTCCCGCCCTAATGAGCCCGCCGTAGGGAAGAAGAAGATTAGGACAAGAGATTAAGTTACCTTATCCTCTTACAGGAGATCAAATAAAGAAACGTGCAAAACTGCCGTCCTTTAGAGCGACACTCCAAAGGTGCCGCGAGGCCGAGGATAGATCTCACAATGTGGACTATTTAGGAGAAATGTGAAAGATTTAAGTGAAGCATCTCATGCCCCAAGTACCTCCCACTGAATGTTCTACCTAGGGGTTTATTAACCTAGACAATTCGGCTACTGATTTTAGTCTAAGTCGTCTTTTTAAACCTAATTTAAGGATCTCGTGGTATGCAAATCCTTGCACCCTCTGGCTCTGTAGACGACTGCTTCGTGAAAAGTGTATTGAAGGTGAGGTTCCCTTTCTACTTCCAAAGAGAAATCCCAAGCTCTCAGTTGATATAACACGAGGGCTCGAAAAGGAAGTGAATTGAAGTAAGAATTTGGGCAGAGTTTTTCTCCAATATCTTTGCTATATCTTGCATGGAAGTCTCGTAGGGTATTTATAGGTATCAAGGGTAGCTTTTCTTCTCTTACTAATGATTATGCTGATAAGGTTCATTAAATTCTATACCCTCGCCTACTTTGCGTCAGAAGTTCATTGGCTCTGTCGTGAAGCTTTCTTGTCAGCTACCAACTTGGTCTTCGATTTGACTCCACCGCTCATACGTCATGTCATTCCCCATCGCATGAGGCTATCAACTTGCTCAACTATGCAATTCCCATATTGGCATTGAGAATTCCTTGCAATCACATAAATAGATTTCTTGAACCCAAAAAGTACGATTTTTATAAATTTTGTAAATAGAGACTTTGTGCGTGTGTGACCGCATGATATAATGATTTTCATGAATTCCTTACCGAGTTGTCGCATTTTAAAAAAATTTTCCTAATTTTTTCAAATAAAAGAGGTAAAATAACTTGTATTTCTACAAATTACCAATGTCATACCTCTTCTCGGGATCTGTCTGGACAGATCCTACACTAGCTCCAACCTCTAAGCAATCCTATCTAAGACTGTATCCTCCATCTGAGAATATGCTCTAACCTAAGGGGTACTAGAATCTCCCTCAGATGTAGCTTCATGTACTACTGGTTCTCTAATTGAATCCGGATCCCTTCGAGCTACAGGAACTTCGATAGGGTCACAATCCCTTTCAGCCATCTGCCAAGTCAATCTGTTACTTCCTCAAGGCTTGGTTTTTATAACATATACATTATTAGGCTAATAACATTATTTACATGCCCCTAGTCTAATGCATGACTCTCCTTAAAATCTTATGCTCTTATACCAACTTGTCACACCCTTTCTCAGATTACTCTTCTAATCTGAGAAGAAGTGTGAAGACAACAATTGGCAACCCTCCTATGACAATTACTTCCGAACATACTTCCATAAATCGATGCCCTTGGCACCTAATAAACAATTTGTATCTTATAACATACCACTACCACATAGTTAACACCACATAAACCTATAGATTTTTATACAGCAAAACACTTATTCACATTTATTATAGATAGGGGATCTAGTAAGTTTATTTACAGCAGCCATAAAACTCTACCCTGACTTCCACAACATAAACATAAGATCCAAACTTAACAAGACAAGAAGAGCCACCTAAACTTTAAATTCTCTAGGATTTCTGAGAAGTGACTAACTGGTAGAACTGCTAGGGCTCGAGACGTCGACCGCTACCTGAGGAGGAAAACATTGAAAAATATGAGCTTAAATTATTCAGTGAGTGGCTTATTTTAAAAGAAACATACTTTAATAAACTCATGATATAAACTTGCTTATAATAAAACATTTACATTTACATTCCAAGGTTCGGAAATAAAAATTAAAAAAGGTGAAAACATAATATGTAAAATCATGGACTAAAACTCATTAACATTCCTTGTAAAATTCTTCTAGTCCTTTGCCTAATTATGCAAGAAAGCCCTTTTTCTAAATCCATAACAACCTTAGTTGAGAGATAACTCTTTTGCTCGATCTCATCAACGTCGATACATAGATCTTTTGTACACGTAAAACTGATCAGGATCCTGCTTACCTTACCATATCTTCGGTAGCAAGGATCGTCATGCACCTGGGTACCTTACCATACCTTCGATACCAATGCATAGGATTAGGTTTTACCTAGTAAATATGTTGGGATTGGTGTCCTAATTCTTCAGGGGTCTCATTGTTTTGTAAAGATACACATTGTTTGATGAATAAAATAAATGTTATTTGATTCTTATCCAATAAACAAAGCTCATTGGTTATCTTATGTGAACTTAAGCATGTATATGTGATATACAAGTGGATAATGCCTTAAGTCATAACCTAAATAGGTCTATAGTATAAGGATTACGATGGGATACCTGATCTTGATGACACTACGGATACGGCCCACTTTGTAAAGGTTTACAAGTGTTGTAAACTACTACAGATGGTAGATCCTGACCATTCATGTGGAGACGTGCGAGGGGGCGTCCTATACAAAGAGTTTGTATAAGACCTAGACCACGAGATGACCAGACTCTGTATATAACGTCGTTGATAATAGAGACTTACATCTCACCTAAACGACCATAGGTGACACGACCTCAATCCTGAGTGTTTTGGGAACTCCCTGTCTCTTATACACATCTAGATGTGTATAAGAGACAGATAGATATGTGATATACAAGTGGATAATGCCTTAAGTCATAACCTAAATAGGTCTATAGTATAAGGATTACGATGGGATACCTGATCTTGATGACACTACGGATACGGCCCACTTTGTAAAGGTTTACAAGTGTTGTAAACTACTACAGATGGTAGATCCTGACCATTCATGTGGAGACGTGCGAGGGGGCGTCCTATACAAAGAGTTTGTATAAGACCTAGACCACGAGATGACCAGACTCTGTATATAACGTCGTTGATATTAGAGACTTACATCTCACCTAAACGACCATAGGTCTGTCTCTTATACACATCTAGATGTGTATAAGAGACAGCGATAGAGGGATCAGTGGTACTTAAAGAGTTAGATGTAACTACAGGGGCATAACGGTTATTGGCCCAACTGTACTTACGAGCGATCTGTGAAAGGTTGTCGCACTTCAGATTGGTTAAGATGGACACATAATATATTTATGGTAAGGAGAGTTCAGCTATCGATCTTTAGTGGCGTGTCTGGCAGTTAACAGATGGTGAATCCCGTGACTAAAGAGTTTAGTCAGTTATTCACGTACCGTTGGAGCTTCAAGCTACATGTCCATAAGATCCCCTTGGTAGCTCAATGGATTCAGTTGAGGATCAGTTCTTGGTGTTGATTTGAAATGTTCAAATTGACAAGAGGTATTTTGATTATATATGATATAATCGGTATGATATATGAGATACATCTAGTGGATGATTAATGTAAATGAGATTTACGTTAAGTACCATGGAATAGAAAAAGAACTATGGTTTATATGTTTCATGAGATGAAATATTAAAACTATAAGTTATAAATATAGTATGATAAGTTGATTATCATTTATATTTATAATAATATTAATTATTGGATAATTAAATCTTTTTCTCTAATAACCAATTGAGTGGGAGATTATTGGTAGTTCATGGTAACCTGAGATAAAAGAAAAATGGTTTTCCTAATTTTAGGAAGTTTTTTTGAAAAGTTTTGCAAAAGTGTTTTGAGATTTTCTCTCGAAAAAACATCTCACGAAAGCTTGTCAAGTAAATGTAGATTTACTAAACGACAGTTTGAGCGAAGTAAACGATCATGTAGTGTTTTGTAGGTGACAAACACTGAGCTAAACGATTGGACATCAACCTATATGATAGGTTTCTGTCTTCTCCTACTTGCCCAATCGTGTACATAATTGTTCATTCCTCTTTCGTCTGCCTCATACCAAGTCCAAACAGAGCTCACCCTTTGGATTCTCACATCGAGAATACCAAAGTAACCTTGGTGCTGTCATACTCAACTCGACACCGTCGAGGTTCTGTGGAGGTCGTTCGTGTTCTTGCTAGAGTGTTCGTGACTGAGGTGATCGCTGAGGACGAGCATGAAGTGTTCGTGCAGTGTTGTGGTCATGTTGTTCGAGCGTTCGAGGTTGCTGTGTTCGAGTGTTCGTGAGCAAGGAGCGTGGAGACGAGTCGACAAATGTTCGTAGCATTCTCCTAATTTATTTGATTATTCATGCTATAATTTTTGTATTGATTGCATAACTGAATGTTTTATTTACGACTATAATTTATAATGTTCATTCATGATTGTAATTTGGAATTATCTATTTTTTGCTGCTCATAGAAATCTCAAGTTCAATTTCCTTCAAAATATACATGTGAACATCATAAAATATTACACTTATCATGCTTAAGGGAATCAATAAATAGCTCATTTGAATGTCAAGTCATGGAATAAAACGAGAGTGGAATGCATGGAAATTACAAGTGAAATATATATATATATCTTTTAAATCATCGCCATGTGTTTGACTCCTTTACTAGAAGCATGCGTTGGAACCTCAAGATAAAAGTAACTATGCATTGGAGATTCATAAGTAAAACACTTAGCAAATATTTTGAAAACTAGTCATTCATAGTCTTTAGGTTATTTCCTTACAGGATTGTAAGCCTTCCTTATATGCATCTGCCCTGTAAGAATAATAAGAGTCTTTAGTTAATACCTTAGCTTCCTTTCAAGCTTAACTTATTATGCAAGGTAACACATATTAAACCTCAAACATAGTTCGACGTATCATTTGATTGTTGAGGTGTATGCCCTAAAACCTCGTAATTTTGTGTTAGTTAAATCAAAGGTTGATTAATTTTATATTACTTGTGCAATAATCCATTAACCTAAGATCTAAGGTTATTTGATGTAACTTAAACATGTATGTGGAGGCATATAAGTGGATCACGTTTAAGTGATAACCTAAATGGTCTATAGTATATGGATAAGGTTGGGTGCCTTATCCTAGTAATACTACTGATATGGCCCGCTTTGTAGCTATTACAATTGTTATAAAATACTTCAAATGATATGATCCTGATCATTCTTGTAGAGACATGTGAGCAGGGATATCTTATACAAAAGAGTTTGTATAAAGACCGAACCATGAAATATTAAGTCTCTCTTTATAACGTCGTTGCTAGAAGAGACTTACATTTCACCAAGATGACTATAGATGACTTAACCTTAATCCTGAGTGAGTTGTGAACTCCTACCTATGAGGGCGATCCTTTTATTTTTATGGGTGAGAGTGGCCAGATTCGTCGACTCAATAAGCCTACCATTTTGGGGATTCATCTTATTAGGGAGTTGGGAACACAACTACACAAGAAGGAATTCACTCATTCCTTATAGTTAGGATAAGAAGATAAATTGCTCTCTTAAGGGCTAATTTCGGGGCTTGAATATTGAGGCTTCTCACCCGCTCCTGGTTCGAGAGGGGTTCGATCATAATTGGACTATGATTAATTGTTCATTAGAGGGATTAGTGGTATTTAAGGAGTTAGATGTAACTATGGGGTAAAACGATAATTTGACCCAGCTGTACCTACGAGCAATTTGTGAAAGATCAATGCACTATTGATTGGTTATATCCAATGCACACAGAAATATATCTATAGTGCAAAGAATTCAGTTGTCGATCTTTAGTGGAGTGATTGGTAGTTAATGAATGTTGATTAATTTGACTAAAAAAATTTAATCAATTAATCTCGTATCATTGGAACTTCAATCTATAGGTCCATAAGGTCCCCTCATTAGCTCAATGAGGACTTATGAGAATCGAATTAATTTTGGTTTAATTTGAATTGTTCAAATTAATTAAAAGAAATTAATTGTATGAGATACAATTAAATAATGTATATAGATACATTATATAATGTATGTTGATACGTTATATAATTTTTTGAGAGAAATAAATATTTAAATATGATTCAAAGATTAATTATATGAATATGATTCATATGTTAAAATTTAATGTGAATATGATTCATATTAAATTTATATATATTTTTATGAGAGAAATAAATTGGAATATGAATTATATGAATGTGATTAATATAAAATCTATATGTTAAAATTTAATGTGAATATGATTCATATTAAATTTATATAGTTTTATGAGAAAAATAAATATATGAATATGATTCAAATATTATTTATGTGAACATAATTCATATATAAACTATATGTTAAAATTAATATGAATATGATTCGTATTAAATTTATATAGTTTGATGAGAGGAGTTGTTATTTGAATATGATTCAAATATTAAATTATATGAATGTGATTTATATAAAAACTATAGATTATATTATATGTGATATAATATAAACTATAGGTTATATGTTATATGTGATATAACATATAGCTTAATATTTATATATATTAAGTTAGTTAATATAATATTTTTTTTTATTAAAATTCAAATTTTGAATTTGAATTTTGAATTATTAAGGGGGAGGGAGTTATAGTACCTTCAATGCTTTTAACTCCTAAGATCGCGTAAAAGAAAGTAGAGAGGAAAAGAAAAGTTTTCTCTCTGATCTTCATCTCCTTTTCTCTTTATTCTGCAGAAAACAATTTTTCTCATAATAATCTCTCAGTTCTCTTCTCCTTCCCTCATTCCAAATTTAAATGCAAGCCCACACCTCTGAACAGTTTTCGTCCCTGAGAATAACGGAGAAGACCCCTTGATGATGTCCGTTTATGTGTTCGTGGATGTCAAGTTCGTGAGATCGAGAGAAGACGATGCATTATGGAGAGGAATGTAAAGAATAGATCTTCAACGGGTATGTGATATCCCAACCCTTCTTCTTCTTCTTGTACAATAGAAAGCATGTTTAATTAGTTTTATTTATCCTGTGTTTCCATCCTCTAATTATATTCTGTAAAATTAAAATTGACACACGATTTCTTCCATTGTGGAGAATTTCAATCCCTCCACTCATTCCCTTATTACTCGATGCATCCTCAGTATATCGGTATTTAACACATTATCACACTTAACCAAGTTTTTGCCTTGCGACTAGCTAGTGTGTGGCAGCTCACACAAGATACTCCTAAGCGTTAGAACGTGCTAGCTTCACCTATGTGATAGATGCTTGCCCACACTTAGCGTCTACTGATCAGCTGCTTGCTTATGCATGGGTTGCAGCTGTCTGCTTGTTCATTCAGCCAAAACTCCATATTTCACTTTCAGCTTGAATAACTTAAATTCCAGACACAACCTCATGAAACTTTCTTCTAAGAACTTATTCCTAGACAGCTCAGTTATCTTACCTTTATATTCCAGTCTTTGATTCCTTTCCTCGAGTTTGGAATTCACCTATCTTTACAACTCATCTGCATGGCCTAAGATTCTTGAACACTTGAAGAAATTCTTCAACCGTCAGCTCACTTCCATGGAAATCTTCTTCCAACAGCCTTGAATTAGCTTCTTTACAACTCAAGCTTCAAATTGGTGACAATTCTTCTCTCTTAGCACGCTCAAAATTCAAAAACCGATCTCTTTAACTTCAAACTCCTTTTTATACTAAGGCTGCAATGATTCTTAAAGTGATAGCTGGCACACTAATCCATCCTTAGGGCCTCTAAACACGCCACCTAGCCCAATAGTCGGGTGATTAAACTAAATGTTAAGTCGTTCATCAACATCCAGGTTTGCGTTCCATTTTGTCTTTTTACTCGGCCAACACATGTCCCAGCTAACGCTGCATTTCTTTGCTCACACATCATTAACCAACGCATACGCTAGTTTTACCCTTAAAGACTCGTGCTTAAGCCTGTTACTCATAAACACCTCCCTTAACTTCTCATTCCTTAACACTCATTGTCTACTATACATTCTCTTAGGCAACCTCAATTGCCCGTATATTGTCCACTTTATGCCTTTATTAACAACCATATGGTTCTCAACGCATACCTTTTATTAGACTTAGCCAATTTCTACCCTTAGGCTCTTAAGCCTATATGTGCTCATGCATTCCTCACTTCCACGTTTTTGGTTCCCCTCTAAGTTTTAGTGTTCCTATCTTGCCCAAGAGCGCAACTTCTAGCATTTAGGCAAATTTCTACTTCCCTTTCAACCTGGCGTTGCGTCTACTTTCATCCGTCTTAGCTCCTCAAATTTTTTCTAAGTGTTGGTTGCCCTTTACTACCCGAGAGCACCCATTTCAAGACTCAAAAAATTTTCATCATCTCTACCTCACACGCGTACTCATTATAACTTCCATAATATTTCAACTACTAAAAACATCATAACTACATGCTTACAAGAATTTAAACATATAATAAGGTAGTTAAACACGTAATTAAGAGGACTTAAACATGATTAACTAGTAAGATAGGTTTAGTGGTTTACATGTGGCGGCATATTGTTCAAGCCCTAGAATCAGCCCTTAAGAGAGTAATTTCTCTACTTACACTAACTATAGAGAAGTAGTGAATTCCTTCTTGTGTTACTGCATTCCCAGCTCCCCAATCAGACGAATCCCTAACATGGTTGGCATATTGAGTCGGCGAAATTGGCCACTCTCATCCATGTAGAACAAAGGATCGTCTTCATAGGCAGGAGTTCACAACTCAATCAGAATTCAGGTCAAGTCACCTATGGTCATCCTGGTAAAATGTAAGTCTCTTCTATCAACGGTGTTATATAGTAAGACTATTTATTTCGTGGTCTGATCTTATACAAACTCTTTGTATAGAACACCTCACACACATGTCTCTACATGAATGATCAAGATCATATCACTTGTAGCACTTTACAAAAATTGTAACATCTACAAAGCTGGTCGTATTCGTAGTGTCACCAAGATAAGGTACCCAAACCTTATCTATCTACTACAGACCGTTTATGTTATTTCTTAAACATGATCCACCTGTATGTCTCCACATACATGTTTAAGTTACAGAAGACAGCCTTGGATTTTAGTTTATTGGTTTTTAGGGTTAATGCTACTAAATATCAAATAAAATGTCTTTGATTTTATTAGATAAATAAATTGTTTATACATTACAATTACAAACTACAAGATCTACTAAATTTAGGGCATCAACCCCAACACTCCTAGCACTTATTATGATTCCATTGTCCATCAGGAAAATAGTTATAAAAGTATTCACCATGTTTTCAAATTGATGAAAAAAGATTAAAAAAAAGAAATGTATCATTGATGTGACAAAGTCAAATAATATCACTGTTAAAATAATATTAATTTATGAAATATAATAACAAGAGAATATCATAGTCTATCACTGATTTGTTTAACATTGGTGATATCCTTGATAGACCGATATCACTTATGTTGTAACATCCCGATTTGTTTAGGAAAATTTAAGTTAATTATCTCAAATTGTTGAGTTTTAGTTTCCTAATCTCTGGAATTTGGAAACAAATTGTTACAATTGAAAAAGTTTTATTGGTTAATGTGGATTCTTTGAGTATGAGTTTTAAATTAATTGGAAGGGATAATTGAATTATTTGTATAAGAAATTTTGAGTTTTGTTGAAATTTGAAAGGGAAAAGGGGAAATTGTGGTTTTAAGATTTTACCATCTTTAATTTTGGAGCTTGGATCCAAAATTTAAGTAAAGAATTAGGAAAAGATAATTGGTTTATTTAGAAGTAATTAAATCAAGTACTTGAAAAGATTTGTAAATTTGGATTCAAGTTAATTTGGAAAGTTAGAATTTAATTTTTGGATTTAGAATTTTTGGAAAGAAATGATTAAAAGCTGATGAATTTATTTTTAGGTTTATTAAATTAATTGGAGAAAATGTGAAAGATTTGAGTTTGATATGACATATTTATTAAGGAAAGGAAATATTATATATATAAGGGTTTTGGAATTTAAGAAAAGAAAAGGAAAGAATATATATGGGTTTTGGAATTTAAGAAAAGGAAAGGAGATAATGTGTATATATATATTATTTATGTATTTGTGTGGTGGAGAATTAAAAAGAAAAGAAATATGGAATTATCAAACCCCCACTTTCTCACTTTCTCTCTGGTTTAGACGAACTTCGGCTGCCGCACCGCTGACGTCCATATCCTTTCCTCCGTCAAGTTGCAATCGCGCCGCTCCGACCTTCACATTGCCGGATCTGCTCGCCGTTGGTTCTCCTCTCTTTCAATCGTTGTCCTCTGTCGAATGCCATTGTGAGGTTCATAGTTTTGGGATAAGATCTAAATGATTTTCATGGTTTTGTTGAGGATCTTGAATACCCAATAAATAACGTGTTTAATTATCATTTCAATCGTGATTTTGGAGGTTGAATTTGAAAGTTTGAAGGAGTTTAAAAGTTCGTTAGCGTGCTGTCAAGCAGAGTTAAGATGATTTCGGCAAGAATTTTGGTAAGATTTGGGGATTTGTGACTTGTTCAGTTCGAATGTAATTTATACGAATTAAGTTATTAAGTTTTGTTGCTGATTTTGGCGTGATTAAACGCTTAGGTGTGATCCTAAAGGTTAAATTTTATTTTGGTTTATGTACTAGGGTTTAATTCAAAGATTGTGGAGATTAGAAGGGGTTAGTTGCTCAAATATTTGAGCTCGATTAAGGATTCAAGAATTTCACAAAGATTCAATTGCTTTTTGGTTCAACCTATTATCAAGGTAAGTAATCTTACTACTGGAACTGCCCACGGACTAGACACTAGATATATGCTAGCATGATAGATGAATATCAGGATAAAGCGATAGCATGATAAACGAATAGTATAGTATGACCGATATATGTTCTTGTATGAGAATCTGAAATATTTATTTGTGCACGTAGAGACTTGCATGCTAGTAAGAGGTGATACTTGATTCACTGAGGGTGTATTTGATATGAGGATATAGAGGCATATATGCATGATGTTGAGGTGTATATGTATGTTATAAAACCATATTGTAATAATTATGATGTTAAGACTGTGATAGTGTCTTTACTGATTAGTTAGATGTCCACCAGATATTGTGTTTCCTTCGGGATTCACCAGATTGTGTTTCCTTAGGGATTCACCAGATTGTGTTTCCTTCAGGATCCACCAGATATTGTGTTTCCTTCGGGATTCACCAGATATTGTATTTCCTTCGAGATTCACCAGAGGTAGTGGGCATACTTAACTACAATAGGATAGAAACCAGTTTTGCATGTATGTATGTGTCCTATGAGGACTAGAACAATTTTTATGTTCCACCAGAGGTAGGCATCTAGAGGACATAGATGCCTAGCCCAGCCCTAGTAGTGGGGTTACCTACTGAGTATTTTATACTTACTTGTTCTCATCTTTATGTTTCAGGTAAGGGCAAGGACGCACTGGCGAATGTCAAGAGGAATCCTTGAACAAGCCACTGGGGACCAATTTTATGCTTCCGCTCATGATATTTAGATTTCTTTTCATGTTTTTCAACTTTCAATTTGATGTTTGAAACTTACAATTAAGATTTGTTTTCAGACCTATTTATTATCATTTATGATTTATGGGTACCCTATCGTTTGTTTTTAATATCTAAATTTAATGAAGGTCTTTTGAGTTCAACTTATTTAATTAGCATTTATTTCACTATAAAAGGATGTTGTTTTAAGTTCCATGCATGCATGTGCTTAGTAACGGCCTACTTCAGTCCTAGGGGGCCGGGTCGTTACATATGCCGACTCAAATTTTATCATCAATATCACTGATATCATCGATACATAGATGTCACTATTAAACTAATACCATGGGTATCTACCTAAGTTCTTCACCGATATCATTTATACCACTGATATCATCGATATACGTATATCATTTATATCATTCACAAGATGTGTATAATCTCCGTAAAAAATAGGGACAGTTGCAAATATAGATATTAGATCCAAAGTATTAACAGATATAACATAATGTAAAAAAAAAATTGCAAATATAGCCAAATTTAAATAGTCTATTAGTGAAAGACCATATTATTGGTAGGAGTCTATCAGTGATGAACATATAACTAGTAAGAGTCTATCAACAATAGAAGTATATCGCTAATAGACTTGGGAGTCTATCAACGATAGAAGTTTATCGCTGATAGACTTGTCTATATTTGCAATTCTTTTAAATGATGTCATATACTTGGTTATTATTCCTAAAAATGCTACCAATTGCAATTACCCTAAAAAAAATAAGTGCAAACTTAGAATTAAATTCAAACTAAAATTGTCATTTTTGCAATATGTTTTAGTTATTTGTTATATTTGCACATAAGAAGTCTTTTTTTTTTTTTTTTGCCATTTAAAATAATTATCCTAAAAATTATAATGGGCAGTTGCAAGAATAGCAAGAAAAAATCTAAAATTTACAAATCTAGTAGTAATTTCCTTAAATTTGCAAATGTAGCAAAAAAAATTAAATCAACTTATATACTTTATATTTAGCCAATTGATAAATTTATATTTGGCATATCAAACAACTTATATGTTTTATATTTGGTATATCAATGACTGAAATATATATCAAATATAAAGATCTCAGTTATATAACTGATATATCAAATTTATCGGTTAACAAGTTGAAGGAACCGAATTCCCGATGTAGAAGTGATTGATCGTCTTTGTGTCAGTGAATTTGTTTTTGGAACATAACTTAAAACAGAGAAACACAAAAAAGAGAGGATAAACAATATCATATAGCCTAAGCATGCTTCCTAATTAAATTACTAAGAGGAAGGGAAAAGTATACATACCCTTGAAGAAAACCTACTTCACGTATTCCTTTCCCGGTGCTCACGAACAGTGAACTTCTATTCCTCACTATCACAACAATGTCATAGGATCTCTTGGACACCACCACAAGTGACTTCCTTGCTATTCTCAAGGTGAGAATTAAGGAGTTGTAGGCTCTTCTAGTTAATTTTGGTGAGGAAGAAGGGAGATCTAGAGAGAGTATTTTTCACGAGGAAGAAGATGCAGAGAGTTTTCCAATTGTGTTTTACTTTCCTGTTGTATGAGTATATCAGCATCCAACGGAAGCAACAAATGATCAATAAGCATTCTAATTCATTAATTTTGGCTATAAACAAAGCATGTCATACAATAATAAGAGGGTTTCAAGACATACTTTTGGAGAAACTCTTGAAACTCGAATTCAGCTGTAAATCTTCTCCAAATCTTCTTGTGAACCACCTCGAAGTCTTCCCTACTATTCTCTTGGAGCCTTAGATTGAGTTGTGGGACTCAAAATAAGCTTGAATAAAGGGAATTTGGAAAAGAAGCTCACTGGTGTAATGTGAAGAACGCCTTCTTCAACCTCTCAAGTTTTTAGTAAAACTCAACAAGTAATTAGTTTTGCACACTAGATTCGCAGTCCAATCTTCCCTATTTATTGCAAGACCATCATGCAAAGAAGAAAGCTATATGAAGAGCACCTCATGCTTGGAAGATTGAATCAAGAAGTGGTGGGAATTGAGTGAGCTTCTTGGATGAGAAAATGGTGATTGCCCACTTTTCCATTTTGTGTTTGCCAATCTTTTTCCAATTTCAAATTGATTTCCAAAATCAATTTTGATTTCACAATTGAAAAAAATTTATTAATTTTACAAAATTAATTTTCTAATAAAATTAATAATGAATAATTAATTACATAGTTTAATTAATTCTAATTAATTCAGTATCAAATATTAAATTAATTTTACACAAATTCCACCATCATGAATCCCTATTCATTAATTTAATATTTAAAACATATTTAAATATTAATTGATTCTCCAATTTCGTTTAATTTCAAAATTAAACACGTAATTATATCACATATAATTACTAATTCCCTTAATTCTAATTTGGACATTTCAAATTAACTTATCACGCTACTCTAAGGCTAATCTATTTATGAGCTAGTAGGGAGACCTCATGGACCTACAGATCATGGGCTCCAACGATCCGAGATTAATTGACTAAACTGTTTACACCAAATTAACCCTCATTCGTTAATTAATGGGTCACTCCACTAAAGCTCATAATCGTACTTCCCTCACTATAGATATATTATTCCACTCAATATAACCATGATTAGTAAGTTAACCCTTCATAGGTTGTTCGTAATAACAACTAGGTCAATTGTCTGTTTTACCCCCAAGATTACCTCTTGTTTCTTAAGTCCCACTGATTCTCTAATGAACAAAGAGGGTGGGTCCCCTTATTCAAGACTTGGAGTCAGCACTTAAGGGAACAACCTCTCTACTATCCCTGAAAGTGGGTAGGAGTGAATTCCATCTTGCACCCTATGTTCCCAGCTATCTATCCGTTCTTACCCCTGAAATGGAGGTTATTGAGCCGGCACAGTTGAGCCAACCCCCACCTATGTAAATCTAAGAATAATTCTGAATAATAGGAGTTCATAGTTAGCTCAAGATTAAGGTCAAGTTACCTAAGTCATTGCTTCGAAATCACCAGTCTTAAACAGTAAACAGCGTTATAAAGTAAGAGTGACTGATTTCGTGGTCTGATCTTGTACAAACCAATTGCACAGGACACCCTTACTCCTCATGTCATAACACGTACAAATTAGGATCACATCGTCTGTAGCACTTTACAACTCTTTGTAACAACTACAGAGTGGGTCGTATCCATTAGTGTTACCAGAATAAGGCACCCAATCTTATTCATATACTATAGATCATTTTGACTATTTACTCAAACATAATCCACTTTTATGTCTTCACATAAAGTTCAAGTATTCATGTAACAATCATGGATCTTTTAGTTTATTGGAATTATTTCTAAACCGAAATAAGAAATTCATATATTCAATAACAACTTATTAAATTTTCATAAATAAGTTTAAATGGTTACAAACCACGAGTTTTAGGACATAAAAACCAACATATGGATGATTAACCTCTAACGTTTTGATTAGTTTGGATCGACCTTTGACTCGTTGATTAGTTTGGATCGATCTTTGGCTTATTGATCGACTTGGATCAGCCCCTGACTTGTTGGTCAACTTGATAAGTCTTTGGCTTGTTAATCGCTTGGATTAGCCTTTGGCTTATTGATTTGTGTTGATTGGTCTCTGGTTAGTTGATCGACTTGGATCGACCTCCGATTTTTTGATCGGCTTATGATTTCTTACTTGAGTTTGAGGAGATTGAATCTTCAACTATAAGTTGTGAAGAGACAATCAATTTGTTGAAGTATTCTAGTCTTGAATCTTCTGAATTCTTAATCATGGAGTTCTCTGAATTCTCTAGTTTCTAACTCTTGTAGACTTTGACTAAAGGTTCTAGCTTTTGATTCATCTGATTGAAAACTCAATAGATGTTCAAATGTCAAATCCTCAATCTCCGATTAAATCACAAATGACTCAATGGATGTTTGAGTGTTGGACTTCTTAACTGAATGGCAATGACTTGATGGATGTTTGAGTGTTGAATCCTCAAATGAAGGGTGGCCTCATTTATTTATAAAGTTTTAGGAGACCCTATATGGCCTTGGGTTCGGATCTGGTTGACTTTGGACCTAACTTTTAGGTTTGGTCTTAATCCAATACTTTTTAATAGGTTTATTTAAATTTTTTCCAATCTATTTCAGTAAGTCCCGACGTAACTTAGCTTTAGGCTCAATCGCCATGTGACATAATTTGATTGGACAAGCTGATATTGATCAATGATCAATGCTTAGATAAGTGGCATCATTAGAGTTGTTATTTTTCATGTCTTTAGATTTAATTTGGGGACGCATACAAATTTTTAATTGGTCTCAAATTTATCGATCATTAATTGAAATTAATGACGAGATAATTTGTGATCAGTCTAAATTTTTCACGAAAAAATTACTTTGAAAGACATTGAATTAGTTTATGTTACTTTGATATTAGTTTTTCAAGAAAAAAATTGAATGACTACTGATATATTAATAATATTATACTATTGATATACTTGAAAGTTGAATGATATATTTAATGAGTATCAATATATTATTGATACATCAATGTTTTTTTTTAACAATATACGTCGGGTGGGAGAATTGAACCTCAAACCTTAAGGTTGATAATACATATTCGTGTAAGTTGATCATCTATGTTCATGTTGACACATCAATGTTATACTTGAAATGGATAAAGAATGAGTGTTAATGTACTAGTCATACACTAGTGATATACTTGAAATAGATTAAAAAAAAAAAAAAAAAAAAAAAAAAAAAAAAAAAAAAAACGAGTTATTGACAAACTATTAATATGTGAATGTTAAATTCTTAATAAATTTTGAATAAACATCTGTTTGCACAAGGTTTCTAGAGAAATTTTTTTCGTGGAGTTGAACTTATGTTGATGATTTGATGTGATGTGGTTCGATCTCTAGTACTTGATTCTCTGATTCTCTCTCAGTTGAATGTGTATGCTTTACTTATAAAAGCGGAACATGTGATATTCTCGAAGTCAAAGTCTTGATGTCTTGGAATAAACTTTGAATCTTCAAAAGACTTGTGTCTTCAAGGAGTGTGCAGGTTCAAGAGTAAGAAAGTCTTTTGATTATAGAAAATTCTTTCTAGGCTCTCTTGAGTGTAGAATAGCTGACCCCCACAAATGAAGAGAACTCCTCTATTTATAGAGTTCTCAGGTGAGTTTCGTGTATTTGGACTTGGTTGGTCCATGGGCCTGGCCCTTGGACCCAATTAGTTGGACTTGGACCTACTTTGGCTTTTCGGCCAAATTAAGCTCTTTTTTGAACTCAACTGGATTTTAATCCAGATTATAATATCAAATTGGACCAAATTAATTTCACTCAATCCAACGTTTGTGATAACAACACACGACATCATCGAATTTTGCAAATTTATGTCTTCAACTTCAATTTGGGAATACATATCAACTTTTAATTGGTCCCAAACTCAATTATTTAGAGCTTCATCGTTAATGTAGTGAATGACGTGACAATTTGTGATTGGTCCAAAATTTCTCCTTCAACAAATGCCCCTTTTCAAGAGCACATATATGGGTGGATGAATTTAAAAAATGATGAGGTTGGAATCAAAATACAAGTTATTTGCTCTTGATTGAAACTCCATTTGATGTGTCAGTCAAACTATGAATTTAGTACATAATAACTAGAATTTGGGATAAAATTTGGAATATGACCAAATTTTAATTTGAGATTTTTCCTCCAATTTGATTTGGACTGAAGGCAAAAGCTAAACTTGATTTAATTTTTAGATCAAATTTGGAATATAGCCAAATTTTAATTTAAAAGAAATTTTAGATTTTACCTGCAATTCGATTTGGAAATAGGGATAATGACCTAAATTTTGATAAATTTTGGAAGATGCTCAAATTTGAATTTTACATGCCCAAATTTGAATTTTACATCAATTTGAGACTTGTTTTAACAATATGTGTAATTTGAATTTTGGATACAATTTGGAATATAACCAAATTTTAATTTGAGACAAATTTGAGATTTTATCCTTAATTTAATTTAGGTTTGAGAGTAGGAAGTTAAATTTGGATGGTTTGAAATTTTGAGGATAAAATCTAAATAAAAAAATATAACATTTACAATGATAGAATCCTTAATTTGATTTTTTTAAAAATTTAATCTGAATTAAGATAAAATCAAATTAAGAACTCTAATAAAATCTAATAATTTAAACCAGATCTTTTTATCCCATTTTATTTCCTAATTTGAAAAGATTTTACTTGAGACTTAAATCGAATAGAATCTAATTGTAAATTGGATTGAACCATACTAGACCAAGGGAGTTGTTGCTGCACAAAACAATATGCCCATCCAATACAAAGCTTACCTTCAGCTCCACCACTGAATCACAGGGTGTTTTCAAGTTTCTTCTCTTTATCTTTAAGTTTTCTTACTTGTCCCTCAAAGTTTGCAGTGTGCTTTTTTTCTTGCTTCTTTTTTTTTCTTCAATGTTGCAAGTGGATGGATAGCTGCCGGAATTATTGATAGCTGCTCTGTTCACCGGATATCATCTATCTAAGATTGGAGACATCGATCGGCGAAGATCGAAGAGAATCAATAGTGAATGGCCAACTTCCCGAGACTCATCTGAGAGAATCGATGGTTCACTGATTCGGATTCGCTGCTAGTGAGCTTTGCTTCGTCGGCTCACTGGTTAGAGTTCGCCACCGGTCTTCACACATCGTGGGTCTGTGCTGAAGAGGAGGACACGACATTGAAATATTTTGCTTCTGCTCTTTTTTTCGAAGTTAGCTTCGTCCGCTGTCCTCGCACACTGTCATTGTCACACATCGTCGCTTATGGAAGAATATGGTCAAAGTGGGCTGCTCCCCTTTCAGTTTGTACCGCCAGAATAATGTGTGAGAGAGGGAAAGAGCCAGTTGAGAGGGAGTTTTCTTTTAGGGGGAGGCGGTATGAGTTTTTTGTACGGATGGTCTCATTTGGGAGGACACACCCAGGGTGTCATGAGGCTATGCGCAGAAACTTTATTTAATCCAATGAGAGAGACTGTGGGATATGTTGTCGCACTTTCCGCTCCCACTTACTATGAATATTCTCTCCATCCACCTTGATATTGACCTACCCAAACACCATCCTTTAAGGGAAAACTCCCAAGGTGTCACGAGGCCGAGAATAGATCTCACGGTGTGGACTATGAGGGAGAAACACAAGAGATATAAATAAAGCATCAAATGCCCCAAGTACCTCCCACTGAATGTTCTACCTAGGGGTTTATTAACCTAGACAATCCGCTACTGATTATAATCTAAGTCATTTATTAAGTTTGCACAAAAACAACTTTTTGTCTTTGAAATAAAACAAGTCCAAGTAGTCACATTAAACTCTTTAATGGATTGTCCTTAACTTGCATGCATGCATCAAATCTATCTAATCCACCTTTCCAAGTAGGTTCCCAGGTAGAGGTGTTCCGTTGGCATTACCTTAAATACCCCAGCCTAGACAGAACCTGTCTTAGACAAAAGGTCCCTAATAGATAGATTTGCTACACTTTAATCTTTTACTAATTATTTTAGTTCTAATTTCATTTTATAACCATTATAAAATAAACAACTAAAACATATATGCCATATGATAAAGTATTTATAACGCTGATAAATATTATGCTAAATAAATAATGCATACATAAATATAACCTTTATATTATATGATGCATGAGCATGCACTTACGTAAATTAAATCATGCTTCACTAAATCATAACACTTATAATAAAGAGAATATGCATGACCAATGCATAACCTAAGGTGGGATTTATCTATATATGCATACCATTTGACATAATAAAACCATGGATTAATGTACCGGGATGAACGTTTACAAAATCGGAATGAGAAAACTATCTATTATATTATTCCACTGAGAAAATCGGTTCATTAGCAAACCGGGTCTTGAACCGTCGGGCAAAGCTCCTAACGTTTAGTAAATGCCTCCAGGTAAATGATCGTGTATCGCACACTAGACAATAGCGTAAAAGCTAAACAATCGCATAGACAACGACGACACTGCGAAGCCTGATCGTCTAGACAATCGCTTAGCACGCGGAAGGTAAAAGATTTACCACGGATTTACTCTGCGATCGTATAGTCAGTAACTAAGCGATGAGACATGTTGAGCTATACGATCGTCTAGTGTGTGCACGCGTTAAATGACAGCCGAGCATCCGATAATCAGCGATCGTCAACCTTATCGTCTACACGACACGACCAACGCTTGATCATCTTCTTCCTCGAAGAACAATAACCCTTGCTTCGAACTTCATCATGAACGACTCAAGACTCAAACTAACTTTGGAATTACAGACTCGATAGCAATTAATTGTGCCAAAAAACGTAGAGGCCTTAACAATTAACTTGAGAATTCAACAAACCGAGATTACATCCTAGAAAACTCCATTAATCCACACATCTACAAACGAATTAACAATTAAAATAGAGAGTAGACATGTTGTACCCACCGAGAATGTAAATGCAATTCTTTTGCAGCAATGAATTGGAATATCAGAAACCGAAAGCTCTGATACCAAATGAAGGTACTCTTATTCAAGAGTACCTACGAGCAGAAGCGAATCTTTCCAATTCATTATGAAAAAATTTCTACATATACATTCAAACATACTAATATGCATTCATAATGTTAAATTATTGACATGTTCAAAGGAACAATAAATAAGAGATCAAGAGTTCATACCAGTTGAAGACTTATTCTTCACAGCAAATCTCGTTTTTGCTGAGACGATATGCTATTGCTTAGCAAAACCCAATCGTCTACCTCGAACAGTCTTCACACGAACAGAAGGAAACGGGGACGACACCACCACTCAGAGCCCTCAGTATTCTTGGAGTGAGGATCCAAAGGGTGGACTTTGTTCAGATTTGGTAGAGGGAAGGAGGAAGGGAGATCGTATACAACGATCAAGCAAGTGGGAGATAGGCTCGTCTATCGTATAGACAAAATACTTGATCGTTTAGGTGAAGTATACGATCGTGTAGGAAAAGGTAAACGATCGTCTAAACGATCATGTAAGAAAAACTAAGCGATCGTTTATACGATCGTTTAGTAAATATTGGGTGCTAAACGATCGTTTATTAAATAGCGTGCGCGGGTGTAATCGTTAAGCGATCGCTCAGCACTATCGTATAGGTAAGCGATCGTTCAAGCACTATCATATAGGCACAGGTTTTGCTAAACGATGACATTCTTCAATGCAATGTCCGCGCATACTATGCTTAACACACCGTGAGCTATTTAAGCGTCTCAAAGTGATTTTTCAACTTACTCATCCATTATGAAAATAGAAGAGACGTTGTTCTATTACCCCTTTAACCGTTCAATAAATAAACAATGAATATCATTACATCATATTCATAACCTATGAATTAATATTATATATTAATCATAGTATTTTTCCTCTACTAGATATAAATCATATTTATTTTCAATTTCCTCCAAATTAATGTATCTCATACATAAAGTTAATTATATCATATATAATTAACTAGTTTAATTATATCATATGTAATCGAACTCCCTCTTGTCAATTTGAACATTTCAAACTGACCCAAAAACTGACTCTCAACTTGTATCCAAGCTCCAAGGGGACCTTATAGACCTATGGCTCGAAGCTCCAACGGTACATGAATAGCTTACTAAACTATTTAGCCACGGTATCCACCATTCGTTAACTGCCAAGCATTCCACTAAAGACCGAAAGTTGAACTCTTCTTACCATAGATATATTTCTATGTCCATTGGATATAACCAATCGTCAGTACAATGACCCTTCACAGATGCTCGTAAGTACAGCTGTCCAATTTACCATTTTACCCCTGTAGTTACATCTTACTTCTTAAGTACCACTGATCCCTCTAATGATCAATACAACATAGTCTTACTATGTGTGAACACCTCTCAGGCTATGAGAAGGTGTGTGGCACCACATCGTTCAAGCCCCGAGATCAGTCCTTAAGAGAGCAATCTATCTACTTACCCCTATTTCGGGAAAGGAGTGAACTCAATCTTGTAAAGTCGAGTTCCCAGCTCCAAAATCAGACGAACCCCCAAAGTGGTAGGTTTGAGTCGGCGCTTTGGCCACTCGTACCCATGACGTGAAGTAATGGCAGAACTGCCTTCAATGGCAAAAGTTCCCAACTCACTCAAGATTCAATGGTCATTCTAGTGAAGTGAAGTCTCAGTCATGAACGGAGTTATATGACGAGACATTAACACTTCGAGGTCAGGTCTTATACAAATTATTTGTATAGGACGCTCCCGCTCGCAAGTCCCTTACACGAATAATCAGGATCAGACCATCTGTGACAAGTCACAATACTTGTAACTATTCCCCAAAGCGAGCCGCATCCGTAGTGTTATTGGGATAAGGTTTCCTTCCTATATCCATATACTACAGACCATTTTGGTTGTCACTTAAGACATGATCCACTTGTATGTCACTACATACATGCTTAAGCAACATAAAGACAACCAGGGATATTATGTTTATTGGTTTGTGGTAAAATAAAAAACATCTAAATGTGCAAAGTCAAGAAGTGAAGTAAATATCATTTATATGATACATCACAAGCGTTCTTACAAAGTTGTTTACAAACTACATGACATGAGACTTTAGGGCACAAACCCCAACATGAACAATGTGGCCCACACCCTCTCCTGGCCTCAGAGGGGTTTGATCATAGTTGGACTATGATTTATTGTTCATTTGAGGGATCAATGGTACTTCAGGAGTTAGATGTAACTACATTGACAAAACAGTAATTTTTGCTCAGTTGTACTTATGAGCAATTTGTGAAGAGTTATCGTACTATTGATTGATTACAATGGACACAGAAATATATCTGTAGTGCGAAGAGTGTAACTGTCGGTCTTTAATGAAGTGCCCGACAGTTAACGGATGGTGAATAATTTAATTAAAGAGTTTAATTAATTATTCACGTACCGTTGAAACTTCAAGTAACAGGTCCACGGGGTCCCCTTGGTAGCTCAACAGGATTTACTAAGAATCAGTTTTTGAATTAATTTGAATTGTTCAAATTAATTGAGGGAATTAATTATGTATGATATAACATATAGTTATGTATATATGTATAATAAATTTTTTATATATGTATGTATGTATGTATGTATGTATGTATGTATAAGATTTTGATTTATTAAAATTATATTATATTATTTTATTTTATTTTTAAATTAGATTAAAGGGAGGGAAATAACTTACCTCCCCTTAATTCTCTCTAGATCACAAAGAGATTATGGTTTTCTGACATTCTTCTTTTTTTTCTACAAAAAGAAAATAGACAGAATACGCGGAATATACAGAATAGTTCTGTGAAAAGAAGAAAAAAATCCATCCTCCTTCATTTCTTTCTCTTAATCAAACCCTTTCATCAAAAATACAAAATAACCAGAGCCCACACCTCTTGGGTTCTCTACCTGAGAATACTGAAGTTTTCAAGTGGTGGTGACCAATTGGGTTTTTAAATTGTTCGGGATTTTCACAGTGAAGATGATACGTGAAGATATTAGATTCTTCAAAGGTAAGCCTCTTATTCTTTTTTTCTCTTCTAATTTATTTAGCATGTTGTATTTTTATAATTAAATACATGATCTAGTTTCTCTATACAATTATGAATTCTGTAAAAATGGGATTTGGGACGATCCATTTTTGTTGATGGATCTCCTCTTCAAGGGTCCTTCACTTGATTTCTTTTTTATTCTTTCTCTCTTTAGGGACTAGAAAATATTCAATTCTCCTGTTGGCGATGCTCAACTCCACAATATGAGCGTGTGTTCCCAACTTATCAAATACACGAGGCTTTATCCCTTGTAGAATATAGAGAAGTTCTCAATGCATACCTTGGATGCATATCTCCACTGCAAATAATTCAGTGAATCTAACTTTGTAATCCAAACTCAGAGCTCTTCATCAGTTGATGTAGTCAATGGCCGACTCTCCCTTCCGCTGCTTGATTCTTGCCAGCTCCATCATGCTGACGATATGCCTAGTGTTATAAAAGCAGTTGAGGGATTCTTTTTCCAACTGTCAATCACTTTTCACTCTAGATCATTTTACCGATCAAAAGCATTTCCTCTCAAGGTACGGAAAAACTACTTGACTAGCTAGTCTCCTTCAGTTCATGCTTTTTCCCAGGTTTCAATGCAGTGAGCAACATGTTGCTTCAGATTTCCTTTTCCATTAAACTGCTGGAACTTGGGAGGTCGGTACCCAGCTAGCATTCTCAGGTTTTCGATTCTCTATATATGGCTTAGATTACATAAAAGAAGATTGTGATGGTCCCCCATACTGAGCCCTTATGGAGTTTATAATCATATCTTGCAGCTGTTGAACTGATAAGAAGGCAACAAAAGTTGATTGTTAGAATTGGTTTTTCTGCAACATGGTCTTCCCTTTGTCATTGGCTTTGACAGCAAAAGTTTGACTCGACTTAGCAACTTCACGAGTCTGCATCTGTTCTCTTAAGGTAGTAATTTCATGATCTCGCTCCTCTATAGCTTTCATTAGATAATTTATCTCTCTATATCTCTGCCATGGCCGACTCGGCCGTTATGTCAACCATTATGACAAATACTACATCAAAGTGTGATTCTTTCTCTGATTGATCAGAAGCAAGAGCATAGTTATCAAACAAGGGATTTTCTCTGATGAAGATCCCGCCTTTAGAAGATTCCATTAATTATTCCTAGATTTTCTCTTGAGGACAGAACCTTGTTCTTGTTCCTACATGATATCCTTTAAATGACTGGGGGTGACAGGTCCTCGTGTAAGCGTCGCTTGCAACAGTAGCTTTGGATGTGGCTTTCTTTGGTGCCATTTGTTGATTTTTTGATTTGATAATGAGAGAGATGAGAGGTAGAGATGTCCCACTGGACGTGCCAATTTGTTTGCATGAGGTTTTCGGAGAAACTTGTTTCGTGGAGTTGAACTTGTGTTAATGTTGATTTGATGCATTGTGGTTTGATCTCTAATACTTGATCCTCTTATTCTCTTTCAGTTGAATGTATATGTTTGACTTGTGGAAATGGAGTGCGTGATGTTCTTAAAGTCGAAGTCTTGAAGCCTTGGAAGAAACTTTGAATCTTCAAGAGACTTGTGTCCTCAAGAAGTGTGCAATTTCAGGAGTCAGGAATCTTATAATTGTAGAGAATTCTTTCTAGACTCTCTGGAGCATAGAATACTTGACCCCACAAATGAAGAGAACTCCTTGTTGGAATACAGATATATGCAGCGGAAGAAAATAAGATCATTAAGCATTCTAATTCCTTAATTTTGATATCAAAATAAGCATGATCACAGAGAATTAAGAGGGTTTCAACACATACCTTTGAAGATTCTCTTCAAACACGAATTCGAGCAGCAATCTTCTCCAACCCTTATTGTGGATCACCACTAGAGCTTCGCTACTATTCTCTAGGAGCCTTATATTAAGTTGTGGGACTCAAAACAAACTTAGGGAATTGAAAAAGACGTTTTCTGATTTTTCAGCTTGTTGAAGAACAACTTCTTCAACCTTAAAAAACTCAACAATTCATCAATTGCATCACCTTTTTTCACTCAATCAAGAGTAGTTTTATTACATGATTCTCATGCAAACTGATCACTTAAAGTGATTCCAACTATTCCTTGAATTTGGTGGTAAAATTATGTGTAAGAAGGTGACTAACCTTCTTACTTAAAAGTGGGGAAATCCCACATTAGAATTTTTCCCAATTTTCAATTTCATTTTTTTATTTTGAAATTGATTTTCAAAATCAAAATATTTTTCAATTTTAATTCTTTAATTAAAAATAAATTTTTATTAATTTTACAATAATTAATTTCCTAATAAAATTAATAATTAATAATTAATTAAACAATTTAATTAATACTATTAATTTAATATCAAATATTAAATTAATTTATCACCAATTCCATTACCATGAATCTCTATTCATGAAATTAATATTTAAATCATATTTATATATTAATTGATTCTCCAATTACATTTAATTCCAAAATTAAACGTGTAATTATATCACATATAATTACTAATTCCCTTAATTTGAATTTGAACGTTTCAAATCAACTTATCACGCTATATAAGGCTAATCCATTTCTTAGCTAGTGGGGGGACCTAATGGACCTACAGATCATGGGTTCCAACGATCCGAAATTAATTGGTTAAACTCTTTATACCGAATTAACCCTCATTCATTAACTACCGGGTCACTCCACTAAAGCTCAGTAGTTGCACTCCCTGCACTGTAGATATATTTTGTCCACTCGATATACCATAATTAGTAAGTTAACCCTTCACAGGTTGGCGGTTGGGTCAAAAGGTTTTACCCCCGAGATTACCTCTTGTTCCTTAAGTCACACTGATCCTCTAATGAACAATTGGTTTGTGATCTGATCATCAAACTATGTCCTTCTCAGGTCAATGAGAAGGTGGGACCCCTTGTTCAAGACTCGGAGTCAATAAGGGAATAACCTCTCTACTATTCCTAAAAGCGGGTAAGAGTGAATTTCGTCTTGAACCCTATGTCCCCAACTATCTACCTGGTCTTACCCCTGAAATGGGAGGCTAATTGAGTCGGCACTATTGAGCCAACCCTCACCCATGAAAATCTAAGGATAATCCCAAATAAATAAGAGTTTATAGTTAGCTCAGGTTTAAGGTCAAGTTACCTAGGTCATCGTTTTGAAATAGTCAGTCTTAAACAATAAACTGTGTTATAAAGTAAGAGTGACTTATTTCTAAGTCCGATCTTATGCAAACTCATTGCATAGGATACCCCCACTCCTCATGTCACCACATGAACGAATTAGGATCACTTCATTTGTAGCACTTTACCACACCTTGTAATAACTACAAAGTGGGCCGCATCCGATAGTGTTACTAAAATAAGGCACCCAACCTTATGTTGGGTTTTATGTCCTAAAACTCCTGGTTTGTAAACAATTGAACTTATTCTGAAAATTCAATAAGGTGTTATTGAATAGATATATTGCTTATAAGAAATTCAATAAATCTAAAAGTCCCTTGACTATTGGATGAGTACTTGAACTTTATGTGGATACATAAAGGTGGATAAGGTTCGAGTAAATAGTCAAAATGATCTATAATATATGAATAAGGTTGGGTACCTTATTCTGGTAACATTACTGGATGCGGCCTGCTCTGTAGTTGTTACAAGTAGTTGTAAAGTGCTGCAAACGAAGTGATCCCAATTCGTTCATATTGGGACATGAGGAGTGGGAGTGTCCTTGTGCAAAATGGTTTGTACAAGACCGGACCATGAAATTAGTCACTTTTACTTTATAACGTTGTTTACTATTTAAGGCTGATTATTTCAAAGCGATGACCTAGGTAACTTGACCTTAATCTTGAGCTAACTATGAACTCCTATTTATTTGAAATTATCCTTAGATTTGCATAGGTGGGGGTTGGCTCAACAGCGTCGGCTCAATAAACCTTCCATTTTAGGGTAAGACTGGTTAGATAGCTAGGAACATAGGGTGCAAGATAGAATTCACTCCTACCCACTTTTAGGGATAGTAAAGAGGTTGTTCCCTTAAGTGCTGATTCTAGGTCTTGAATAAGGGGCCCCGCCCTCTCACTGGCCCGAGAGGGACTCGGTTTTGTTGATCGGATCACAAAACAATTATTCATTAAGGGATCAGTGGGGACTTAAGGAACAAGAGGTAATTTCGAGGGTAAAATAGAGATACAACCTAGCCGTTATTACGAACAACCTGTGAATGGTTGACTTACTAATTATGGTTATATCGAATGGATATAGTATATCTACAGTGAGGGGAGTTCAACTATGGGTTTTAGTGGAATGACCCATTAGTTAACAAATGGGGGTTAGATTGATCTAATGAGTTTAGCCGATTAATCTCAGATCGTTGGAGCCCATGATCTGTATGCCCACGAGGTCCCCCTACTAGCTCGGAAATGGATTAGCTCTAAAGTAGCGTGATAAGTTAATTTGAATCGTTCAAATTAGAATCAAATGGAATTGGAGAATATATATATTTAATATTTAAATATATAAAGATGAATTTGTGTAAAATTAATTTAATATTGGATATGAAATTAATTAGAATTATTTAAATTGTTTAAATAATTATTTATTAATTTTATTAGAAAATTAGTTTATGAAATTAATTTGTAAAATTAATATATTTTTATTTTAGAATTAAAATATGATTTTAAAATCAAAAATAGATTTTGGAAATAGAAAAACACAAAAAGGAAAAATTGGAATTTTTCATCTTCATCTTCAAGTTGCTCACAAAGAATCCATTATCTTCAACCTTCAATTACTCCAAGCATAAACTGCATCCCATGCAGCAAATCTCTTTTTATGATAGTCTGCAATATATTGAAGAGATTAGAGTGATTTTGGAAGGTTGCAACCGAAAGAATTTTAACTGAAAATTCATGGGAAGAAGGTGTTCTTCATTGGGTTGCTGGTGTGAGCATTCTTCAAGTTTCCTTTGATTCCAGCTTATTTTGAGTTCCACAACTCAATCTAGAGCACCGAGAATAGTAGGGAAGATCTTGTGGTGGTTTGCACAAAGATTTAGAGGAATTTGCAGCTGAAAATCAAGATTTCAACGGTTCTTCAAAGGTATGTCATGAAAACCATTAAATTCTGTTTAAGCATGTTTGTTTTCTGCGAAAATTAATGAATTAGAGTGCTTATCGATCCTCGTTGCTTCTGTTGTGTGTTGGTACCTGTCCAACACCTTATTCGTATACTATAGATCATTTTGACTATTTACTCGAATATGATCCACTCTTATGTCTCCATATAAAGTTCAAGTACTCATGTAATAGTCGTGGATCTTTTAGTTTATTGGATTTATTTCTAAAACGAAATAAGCAATTCATATATTCAATAACAATTTTATCGATTTAAAGAATGAGTTTATTGTTTACGGACCACGAGTTTTAGGGCATAAAACCCAACACTCCTCTATTTATAGAGTTCTCAGGTGGACTTTGTGTGCTTGGACTTGGTTGGTCCATGGATCTGGCCCTTAGGCCTAAAGATTGTCCACGGGGCGGGGCATGGACGGGGAAGCCCTCCCCGTCCCCGTCCCCGTCCCCACCCCCACCTCCTATTCCATTCCCCGTCCCCGCGAATTTTCCTGTGGGGAATGAGGCGGGGATTCCCCACGAGGATTTCGCGGGGTGGGTTCGGGGGGAAAATTTCCTCGCCATCATTTTTTTCTAACAATTTTTTTTATTTCAACTAAATATATATTTTAACAATTCCTTAAACATATCCAATACTACTTTCATTTAAATAAAATATTATCAATTTTGGTAATAAAAATAATAATACACATTCAATTTAAAAAGATATAATTAAAATGTTAAATTCTCATAATTTTTATAAATTAAATGTCAACGATTAGAACATCCTATCTTAAATATTTACAATATCTAAGGAATTAAAGTAATAAAGTCTTAAAATTAAATAATTAAAACATCCATAATTTATCCTAACATAGTCTACAAATATAATATATATATATATATAATATATAATTTATATACAAAAGTCAGGCCGGGGCGGGGTTGGGGTCGAGGTCGGGGTCGGGGAATATATTCCCCGTCCCTGGCCCCGAATTGCAAACAAAAAGAGAAACTTCCCACTGCCTCCTCCATTCCCCGTTGTATTCAGGCCGCGGGGCCCCGACTCCATGGATTTTTTTTTAACATCTCTACTTGGGCCCAATTAGTTGGACTTGGACCTACTTTGGGTTTGGACAAAATTAAACTCATTTTTAGGCTAGACTTTAGCCCAAATTATAATATCAAATTTGACCAAATTAATTTCACTCAATCTAATGAAAACATGCAATATCATCGAACTTTATCAATTTATGTCTTCAATTTTAATTTGGGAACACATGTCAACTTCTAATTGGTCCCAAGTTCAATTATCTAGAGTTTTCTCATTAATTTAGTGAATGATGTGATAATTTATTATTAGTCCAAAATTTCTCCTTCAATATTTATAACTATTGATACATCAATATATATTATATTTTAAATTAATTATGATATACTAATATATGAATCGTTATTTTCGGTGAATGGAGTCGAATTGAGTTAGTGTACAATCTTGACTTTTCAACCCCTTTGGAGGACGCAAGCACGATTCCTCTATTGTTTATTACATATGGCTGCTTACTCTTTATTTTTATTATATTATTTTTTTTTCCATCCAAATAAAAGAATAGCATGCAGCCACCATATATATCCTCTTGCTTTTGATTTATTTGTGTATTTTGTATAAATTATTTAGGTTGTGGGTTACCACTAACCATAACTCTAACCTTATCTCATTATCAATATTATAAAAAATATTTAAATACACCCATCTTTATGCATCTTATTAAATTATCTATTCATAATTTACTATATGATAAAATCTTTTTTATTTTTTTTTATAAATATTTTAGACCATATTTACTTCGGGAAAACCACAATCTGTAATAAATCAATGGTAATATGAAAAGCATCCGGAGCCTATTTCCAAATCTGTAATAAAAAAAATGCAAATTGATTGATGAGTGGATGGTGCCTAATCCAACTGCGTTTTAAAATTACGTCAATATTGTTACTGTTACAGCATGAGAATTATGAATTTGTCACAGTAGTTGTTACTATTACCGTTTGACTCTAAACTGTACCAGTAAATGTGACATATTTATAATTTTAAGTAAACGTGATAAAAAAAATAATTCAATTACGTTTGCAATTGTGGCCCATTATGATTGATCTATAATAAAACCTCATTACAATTACATCAATTTTCATTACGAATTCGTAAATATGGTCTTAAGTTGTTGTTTTTTAAAAAAAAAATATCACTGTCTATTAATGATAGATAATGATAGATGGTGATAATTTTCTAAATTTGTAAATAAATGAACTTATTTTGCTATATTTGAAAATAATTTTTTTTTCTTTTAGATGCAACCAAGTACGTATTAGTTTAGGGGTAATTGCAATTGGTAGTATTTTATGTATAACATCATTTAAAAAAAAATTACAAATATAGACAAATCTATGAGCGAATCGTTGATAGATTCTTACCATTAATATGTTCTATCACTACTATTTAAATTTGGTCATATTTATAATCTTTTTACTTTATGTTATATCTATTAATACTTTGGGTCTAATAGGCAAAGTATGAAAGAATAGGAAATGAGTGGTTGAGTTAGGTGGAAAAGCAACCAAGCTTAGTTTCATGGCATCCATATGTTCCAGATTCCCCAATTTCGTCAATTTCTTCACTTCACTCCCTTGATTTTACCCTAATCATTTTTTTCCCCTTCCCAATTTCCTCTCTCTTATTCAGATCCGGAGGTTAGACAAGACGAAAAAAATGTGTCCGCTGAGATTTATTCTCATATTTCTCTCAGCGACTCTCGCCGGCTTCTTCCTTCTCCGGAATCTCAAATCTCCGTCTCAAGATTTCCAGGCCGACGATAATTCCGATTCCCACTCCAAGGATCTGGATTCCAATTCCTCCTCCTCCTCCTCCTCCAAGGTTCTTCTAATTAATTCTCTTCCATCGGAATAATCTTGCATTTCCTTTTTGTAATTTCTTTGTTTGTGTCTGATCGGAACGATCTGTTTAAACAGCTCTCATCGGGGTTCTGGACGGTGGTCGATATGGCCAGCGGCCGCTACTTGTGGAGGCATTTGTTTTCCTCGTCGGAGAAGCCTTCTGATTGACGACTGTTTCCGGCTAGGGGTTTTGTTTGGGTTAATTGTATTGTTTCCCTCATCTTCTTCTCTTGTATATGTCCGGTGGATGAATGATATACCTATTTTTCCCTTTCCGCCTTTGAGTGATTTTGTAAAATGTTCAGAAATGCTCGATCGCAAACGCTTTTGATTTCAAGAAATGGAGGGTTTATTATAAGATCAGATCAAAATTAAAGCAATAAAATTGCAATTAAGACAATGAATCTTAATCATTGAATCGTCCATTCGTTTACGGGAAAGCCGATCAAATTTCCTAATTAAATTGGGGTGGCCGGATAAACAACTTTAAATTAAAGTTAATTTAATTTGGTTAATTAGAAAGATTCCTTACGTATTTTTAAAATAAAAGTTAGGGCAACCCAATGTTGAGAGGGGAACCCCTAGAATTGTGAATGCCTTTACCTTTTTTTTATATTCAAAGCAATTTGGATCATTGGTTCCCAAGTTCATTTCACCGGAAACGATAATCAATGACAGACTGAAATCTTTTAATGACGAACAATTGCTCTCAGAAAAGTATTTATATTCTAATCTGAAAAAACTGCGGTTTTCGATGCCATACTCACATGGACATGTTCAAGTCCTTTAGGGCAAAACGGTAAATTCACGAACCGATTCGATTGCTGTAATGAACCGATTTCAAAATCTAAATACCTTTTCTTTTTCATATTTATCGCCAACGGCCGAATTGTATTTTTGAGTAAATTTTTCATCTGAGAGAGAGAGAGAGAGAGATGCGGAAGAGGAAAGAGAGACCGGAAATCTCTAAAACCATGGCTGTAGCAGAGGAGGAGAAGGAAGACGATGAAGATGAAGAAGAAGAAGAAGGGAGCAACGAAGTGAATGGCTTCTTTTCGTGCTATCTCTTGGCCTCTGCTTGCCCTCGTTACAAAGGCCATACCTATATCGGGTTTGAATCTTTCCCACTCCATTCAAGCATTTTTCTGTTCTTGCATCCTTAGATCGGATGTTCTATTTGCTTTGTAGATTCCCAATTTTCAGATTTCTTTACGATCTTTGGTTCGGTTCTTTTGCTTCCTGCATAAATTGAGTGAGGGAAAACATAAAGAAATTTGGGAAATTAGTAACTCCATCGGCAGTGGATTGATGGGATGACTGTTTATATGGAATTTTAGATTCACGGTGAACCCGAAACGCAGAATCAGACAGCACAATGGTGAAATTAGATGCGGTGCGTGGCGTACTAAGAGGAAGAGACCTTGGGAGATGGTCTTGTGCATTTATGGCTTCCCCACTAATGTCTCTGCTCTTCAGGTTACATTTCTAGACTTTGAGCTCTAAAACTAATTTGATTGTGCATCTTTTATACTCGATTGTTTTCTACTAGCTGAATGACACTTCGATGATTATGCAAATTATTATGAATCGACAAATAAAGAAAACAGAGAACGTAAACAAGAAAGAATCGACATAGAGATTTACGTGATTTATTAATAGTGCATTAGTTGCGTCCCGAAAGAGAACAATTTACTATTGAGTGAATAATAGAGATTACAAAGCAATGGAGCCTCTATGATGAGAAAGTTTATATGGTGCACTACTCTAAACCACGGATTCATCTTAGGTTTTCGGGCTTAAAATTTACCAAAATGTGTTGTTGTTTCCCTCTTTAGCCATTTATTTTCTTGCAAGTTTCCAGCAGTTCTAGAATTTGATGTTCTAACTATGGCTGCAGTTTGAATGGGCGTGGCAGCATCCTAATGAGTCATTGGCTGTAAGAAGTGCTGCTGCAACTTTCAAGTCTCTCTCTGGAGTTGCTAACAAAGTTAAACTTGCATACACAATGCTCACACTTCCTGCTTGGTGTAGGTACGACGTATGAGAAAATATATATAATTCTATCAAATTTTTCTGCAAAATATGTTGGAAATGTGAAGATAATCCTCCATATCAGTAAGGAAAGGGAAAATTTTATAATATATTAATAAAGACAATATCCTTATAACTGTGAGATTTTTGGGACGAAACCAAAGATTAAGTCTGATAGGGGCAATATCTTACTATTGTGAATTATGAAGAAGCAACAAACTGATGTAATTTCAATCAAATTTATCTGCTAAACTCTCTATTCACTATTTTCTCCTTATCCTTGCAGTTTGAATATAACTGTAAACTACTTCTCAACAAAGTACATGAAGAATGCGGCTGGTTGCCCGAGTTTGCCAAAGCATATGAAGGTCCAAGTTTCCCCCATCAATGAGCTTCCATGCTATTCCGAAGGAGATCAATGTGTACTTGAAAACGAAGATGATTGGGAGTATAATAGAGAATGTGAAGAAATTTGTAGTTTTCGAGTATATGGATCA
Source organism: Benincasa hispida (assembly GCF_009727055.1). Classification (NCBI taxonomy): domain Eukaryota; kingdom Viridiplantae; phylum Streptophyta; class Magnoliopsida; order Cucurbitales; family Cucurbitaceae; genus Benincasa; species Benincasa hispida. The sequence goes on along the minus strand of NC_052356.1, from coordinate 15,293,971 downwards.
ATGAAAGAAGTTTCAAATGAAGTTCCTCAAAAGTTAATGGATCATCAGGCTAGTACAGATGGAAGACCTCGTGAATTGCATGGATGCGATAAAGAATTTGAGAATAATGAACAAGTGCCACCTTCTTCATGTAATCCGTCTTATATTGATGCAGGTATGTCATATGACTTGCATGGATGTGATGAAGAACTCGAGGAGGATGAACGAGAGCCAGCTTCATGTGCTCCGTCTTGTATTGTAACAGATATATCTAGGACTGAAATTATCATTGATGATGGAGATGAAGACCAAATAGAAGGGACTGGTATGAACTTGGAACAGCAACTTTGTAGGAAGAATTTATCATCAGGAATAGCTTCTGAAATCAGCAAAGTTTCAAGGTGTAATATTGAGCTTCCTCCTGTTGAGTATGAGGTTATAGATGTGTCTACCCCGTCTCCCGACTGCCGAACGAATTCGCATAGAGTCAAGAGAAAAGTTACTTCTGGTAGGTCTGAGATCATTGATTTGACTAAATCTCCTACGTTTATCCAATTGTAGAACGGCAGATGAATTTGGATTCCGCATATAATATAGGTCGGTTTCAAATGACTTTTCAAGTGCTTGAAAGGTGCATTTTGCCGTGAGGATGTAGTATTTGTGTACTGCTGCAGATAGCATTTTCTCAACCCTTTCAGAGGCAACGTGGGCTCAAATTTGGTTGACAAAATATAGAGGGGAATGTTGTCAAGTTATATATTCTATCAAAAGCCATTTTAAAGGGAATCAAGTGTGAATAAGGCTTGTGTACTAGAAGAGAACGTGGTATCAATTAACTTGTTCCAAACGATCAAGTACAGTCATTTGAATAACAATGACGACATTTAATTTGAATAACGTTTTCAAAATTTGTATCTATATAAAAGCTATGTTTGAGATTTCATGGCGTGGTCAAAAAATTCATAAATATTCTATAAAATATCATAAATAGAAGGCTCAAATAATAATTTTAGTTTTGGTTCATTTCGGTCTTTCTAGTATTAAAATGTTCATTTTGATCCTTATTTTTTTAACTTTGATTTATTTTAGTCTCTATACTTTCAAAATGTCCATTTTGGTTCTTGAACTAAAAAAAATGACCATTTTATCCCTTTATTTTCATTTTTTTTTTAATTTTAAATGATTCATTTACGAAAATACATAGATCAAAATTAATCAAAGTTAAAAGTATAATGGTGAAACTGGATTTAAAAGGGGAAAGGCAGATTTTCACCATAGGTTGGTGAGATTTGGTTTAAAAAATTCTTATGGACTAGAGAGAGAGGCATTGTAGGGTAAGAAAAATTGAGGTCCCAATAAGATAGGGAAAGAGGAAAACCACAAAAACAACCTGAGAGCTTTATTGAGTCATTGGTGGTAGCAATTGATTTGGTTCTTTGAGGTATGGATGGTTCTCTCCTACCATTTTTCTTTCCCCCCAAAAAGGAGGCAATAATGACAGGCATAATATCACATTTTGCCTGAATGAATATTGCAGAAACAACACTTGAAGAACCAATATCGACATTGTGGCAACCATCCATCAATTCATCAGAGCAGGTACATATTTTATAGATTTGGCTGAAACTGTTTTCTTTTGTTTCCGTGTGTTCCTCCTCCATAGATTTTTCATAATTTATTATGTTAATTTGAAATTTGAATGACTATTGTGTTTATAAAATGAAGTTTATTAGGTTAGATTTCCCATATAATGAAGTGTTTTTTTAAGTTGGATCTTAATTAAGTTGTTAGATCCTAGATTAGTGATCAAGTAGTAATCTGCCCTCTTCATTTCTGCCTTTGTTTTGGGGTCAACACTCAAACACACACATGGACATCAGCAATTCATCAATATCATATGCACATGTGTGCTCACCTTTTTTGTCTTTCACATTATCATTGACCAACTATTAATTTATCATGACTTGCAGTAACTAAATATATCTAAAGATTTGAGAGATTATGATATTTTATTTGAAACTTGACCCATTCCCATTACAAACTATTAATTAAAAATTAGGAAAAATAATAATTTATACGGGTTAACTTTTGGGTTAGTATCAATTTACACCCTCCATTATGTGCCATTTGAAAAAAATCATATATGAAACCTATAATTGGATCAATTAAACTCTTAAACTTTCATATATGAATCCATTTAGACTCTTAGACAAAAAATCCATTGAAAACCTTTCATACATTTACTCAAATCGTCCATTTTGTAAAACCGACATCAAAAGAAGTATACAAATGTTTGATAATTAATGCATTGATGTTTTTCAAAAGTAATCATAATGAAGAGTCTAAATTGATTGTTTTATGAGAATTAATCCACATGATATTAATCAAATGAAATTTAGAGAATGGTGTAAATTGATACAGTTATAAAAATTTCATTCATTGTTTGTATCGACAAACTCCAAAATTTAATAGTATGATATATATATATATATATATATGTGAAAAATATTTAAGTGCAAGTAGCACTCATCTTTGTGCATCTTACCAAATTGTCCGATCATAATTTGTCATGTGACAGATTCTTCTTATTTATTTCTTAAAATATTTTAATTCTCTTTTTATGTAATTGATGAGAGTGAGATGCATAAAGATAGGTGCACTTTGTGATGCATCCGAGTACTAACCACTAGATATATATATATATGGATACTGGAGTTGGAAGATGATGGTGAGAATTGAAATAGGGAGAGAGGAAAGATGAACCTGGGAAGAAATTCAGAAGATTTGGGAGGAAAATCAAGGAAGATGAGGCTGAAGAAGCTGAGAACAAGGGACGACATGTCGTTTGTGGAAGAAGAAGATTACCACACAGGAGTATCAGCCTCAGTTCCATTCAAATGGGAGTCAGAGCCAGGAACTCCCAAGGCTAATTTCCATGAAAATGGGGCAATACTTTCTCCTCTAACTCCCCCACCTTCCTATTTCTCCAATGATCATAATATTACTAATTCCCCTCTCACCCATTTTTCTTCTAAGCCCATTTCTTCTAAGTCCAATTTCCTCAACTCTGTCTTCAGAAAGCTTTCTGTGAAGCCCACTCTGCAGCCTCCTTCCCCCGCAGGTTCTTTGTCGTCCTCCTCGTCTTCGACTTCTAGTAGCGAAAGACGGAGATCAGGAAGCCCTAGGAGATTGTCGTTTGATTCGAGGGTGGACGATGACGACAACGACGATGACGGCAATGTAGAATCACCTGTTTCTACTTTGTTCTTTGGACATGGAAGTGATAAAGGATGTTACCCAAAATTGGTCAAGGTATTTACTAGAGATTCTAAATGAAAACAGAGTTGTATTAGGGAGACTTTTTTTTTTTTTTTTTAAACAGAGAAATATGCCTCTCATTGCTTGATCTAATGAGAAGAGCTACATGTGATGTTGTTTTTTTTCCCTTTTTTTTTTGTCTTGAGTTTAACCTTTGATGAGAGGGGATGGAAGCATTAGGACTTGGGAGCTTCATGTTGTTCATAATCTTCTTTCATAAACAAAAATGTATCCATGCACATATTTCAATTCCATCAGTGTTTTTGCGTTCTTTTCAAGAAGAAAATCAGTTGTTATGACGAAAACGAAAATGACAAGATAAAGAATAAAAAACAAGAAGAAATCGATACAGGGATTTACGTGGTTCACTACCAGTATATTAGTTATGTCATAGGTAATAGAATAGAACAATTTTCTATATTGCATCTCTCTAAATCCTAGGTCCATAATCATAAAAAACATATAATACAAAAATAGTTTAGATTTCAAGGCATTTCAACACTTGCACTAAACAATAAACAAGTAGGACAATTGGTGAGATTATTTAACATGAATGTGACACTGAATTAGTTTGTTGATTCGAAAATATTTTTAATAATTCAAACTCAACTTTAGTAGTATAGTATGAAAACTATGTTTAAAAGTATATAATCACTACAAGAAAAACCACCTTTATTAACGTTTGCAATTTTAAATATTTGATGTTTTTATGAAAAAAATGTTAAGAAATAGGTGGTTTTAAAGAAAAAACGTCAAGAATTGTTTTAAAAAAGTGGAGGTTTCCGAAAAATATTGTACTTGACATTTTTCAAGAATATTAGAATATATAGGACAACGTTGCAACGCTACAAATTTTGACGGAATGATTTTAAAGATATGGTTCGAAATGATTGAAAATTACTCTCAAACCTGTGGTAAACAATGAATGTGAATTGTTAATTGGGAAGAGAAGAAAAATTGGATGGGGTAGTATTATAGTTATAAAATATAATGAAGAGAAATATGAAAGAAATATATTAAAGAAACATAATCAATCATAATGGAAGAAGGTGTGGGAGAGAGTTGAAGATGATATGAAGGCCATGGTGATGAAGGACAGTGTTGACAATATATAACAACAATTTTCAACCACAAATTATTATATTAAATGTATATAAATATTAGTATTTTAAAAAAAAATGTATTTAAATTTAAACAAAGATCTATCTTACCCATTCACTCTTGACAATTTCAAGTCAACTCTCTCTCTCTGTGAAAAATAGGGTTGAAATTGATGAGTTGAATTATTTCATGGCTTTGTATATGTTGGATCACTAGGCTTTGATGAGTTCAAAGCTTGAAATACAAAGCTTTCTAAGGACTAAAGTCTAAAACAGGCATGCCATGAAATGAAGATTCAAACATTTAATTTAAACCAAATTAAAGCCACACTTTTATACTTTAATAGTGACTTATGTTTAAATTATGTTTTAATTTGAAAATATAGCAAAAAAAAATGAATTGAAGTATTTTTTTCATTTTTCATTATTTATTTTTACCTTCATTAGTATATCGACATGTATACTAATAATATATCTAATGTAATTTATGTTATGTATATCAATCAATTGATATATTTTATATTTGATATATTAGTCAATTGATATACAAAATTTATCGACCAACAAGTACTCGTGCATTTTTTATTATTTGTAGATTTAACTTGAATCCTTATTCATTTGTTTCAAGGTATATTAACTTTCTAGTATATTATAAACAACTTATATAATGGTTCAATTCATTATTTTAAATGAATGTTGATTAGCTTTTGATACGCCCAATGTCACACCTAATATTGAATTCCGAACGAGTGTTGATATACTACCTAATATATTTGCAAAAATAGATTTTTAAGAAGTATTAATATATTAATAATACGCTAATGTTATAGTTGATGATTTGAATTACTATTGCTATACTAGCTCATAAACTATAGATACGGTAATAATATATTTGAAATTTGATTTTCAAAGGAGTGATGATATAATATTGATACATTACTTAAATATTTTTAAAACACCGACATTGTATTTGACATGTATTTAGAATGAATGTTAATATATACTACTGATATACATGAATTGAATTTTTTATTGACTACAAATATACTATTGATATACTAATTGTTATATTTAAATGAATTTTTTATGAGTATTATAAACTACTAATATAACAATATAATAGTTAGTATTGTATTTTGCACGAATTATGATATACTATTGAATCACTAATACACTAATGATATATTTGAAATGCATCTCGAATTAATATCAGTATACGATTGAATAACCAATCTTATACTTTAAGTATATCATTGTGAAAATTGGTATATAAACAATATCATTGATGTATTTTTTTTTCTCTATCTCTAAATCTAGTATACCGATCATTTGATAGTGTGCTGATATATGAAGTATATATGTTATACAACTAATATACCAAATTAAATGTGATGGATATGTTATCAAAATCTTGAAAATTGAATAAATTCACTAATATACTTCATACTTGATATATCAATTGATATAATTAATACAATTAAATTCTATCAAAATCGTAAATGCAATACAACAAACGCCAAAACCTAAATTAAATACAACTTCATATCAAAATTAACAAAAAAATAAAAAATAAAAACAATATTCACCATAATCGAAGAAGCGATATCCACCCTAACATAATTAAAATCATGATTTATTAAATTATATAAATGATATATTTTATATTTGGTATATCAATTTATCAAATATAAAGTATATAAGTTGATTGATACATCAAATATAGAATGCCTAAGATACAGAGAGTAAAATTAAAATAAAAAGAAATTAGTAAATCATATTTAACTTAGAAAGCCATTGCTAGATTTTGGCTCCCCATTACAATTTTCCTTATTATTGAATAGTAAAAACAAACATGCAGAAGGAGAAAAACAGAGTCGCCGCCAGTGATATGAAGGATGGACCAAAACACAAACAGAGCTAAAAAAACAGAACAAGATTGACAATTTGGAGTCACAACAACAACAAATACAAACAAACAAACAGAGCTAGGAATGTAATAAAAAGGAGTTAAGTAATTAGTGAATTTAATTAATTTTGCGGCAGTCGGAACGAATCTGGCCGTCGGAGCCAGTGAGTGGGGAGAGGTTGGACATCTTAACCATGGCGGCGGCGAAGTCGGAGAAGAAAGCAGAGGAATCGGAGACGTAGGAAGTGACATGAGAATCGGCGGAGGAGTTGCTGAAGAGAGCTTGGTCGGAGTGAAGAAGGCCTTTGTTTTGGACCAAATTTTTGAAATAAGCGTTGTCGAATAAGGATTGGGTTTTGAGATCCAAAGGGGTAAGATTTTGGTCGTCGCCGGAGAAAGGGCAGTTGGATCTTAGAGAGGCTGCAAAGTCTGGATCAATGGTGGTGGTTTCGTTATGGGCCCTTACTCTGAACATCACGCATCTGGCTTGTCCAATTGTGTGAGATCCTATCATTGCCATGGGTAACACCCTTTAATAATTAAAATATAGAATTGCAAATATAGTCAAATCTATCATATAAATTATATTTAATTATATTATGATTAAGTGTATAGCAATATATTATTGGTTCGGTATTTTTATTGGTTTTTATAATAAAGAACTTATCCGAACTAATACTTTTTTATTTTCTCCAAATACAAACCAAGAAGTTCAATTTATATTAGGTTTGGTTTGGTTTAGATTTTAGGTTTCTCGGTTTGTTGTTGCACTCCTACTATATGGTCTATTATTGATTTCAACACTCTTAGATCGCTCTGGTAACCATTTCATTTTTTATTTTTGGTTTTTTGAAAATTAAGCCTATAAACATCTCTTCCTGTCTCTTATACACATCTAGATGTGTATAAGAGACAGATATATAACTGGTTTTTGTTTTGAAAATTTGACTAAGAATGTCAAAAACGAAATGGTACCAAATGGGATCTTAGTGTATAATAACATTTTTGAATAATTGCAAATGAAGCAAAATCTATCTATGATAGACTCTATTGTTGATAGATTCAGATGGTCTATCATTAATAGGTTTTGAAAGCTGTTTTAAGATTTGTTATAGTTGCAAATTCTTTTACATTTTGTTATATTTTTTAATATAATATTTTAGACATGATTGTTATATTTTTTACTAACGTTCCTCGATTCATTGGTTATTGATGAATGGGATCGATTTATTATAAAATAGAAAAAAGAAAAGGAAATTAAAAAACCTGAAAGAGCGACCAATTCTTTGGTGTTGAAGCCTTTGTTGGAAAAGGCAGAGATGAGATCGGGAAGGTCAAGGAAAGGAGAAGGAAGATCGTTGTTTGCGGTGTCGAAGCTGGCAGTGGTCGAGTCACTCCGCCCAAGTCCCACTACCCACGAGGGTCCCCCAAGCTGCAAACCCACATCCAAAACCATCAATTCAACACTTCCCATCCCTATACATTCTTTGATCGGAAATTTTTATCGGTAGAAAAAATGTCAAACTATTTATAAAAATATTTTAAAAAAATAGTGATAGATACGGATAGACTTCTATTAGCATATATAAGTGATAGACTTCTATCAGTTTTTATCACTTATAGACACTAGTAGAATTATATCAACCTCTAACAAAGAAATTAAAATTTTATTATTTTGCATAAATAGTTTTTCTTATTTTTCTATTTTTGAAAATCCTCCTTCTTTTAAAAGAAAATTAAATATATCAATTTATATTGGGTTGTATCACTTTGAATTTTCAACTTTCGTAACGGTATCAATTTACGTTGGAAAATATTGTGGGAGACCTATAATTGTATCATTTAAACTTCTAAATCATGATAAGGGAATTAATTTAGATAAACAAGTTTGTTTTGTAGAAATATTTTTGAAGATATATGGGAATACTTAGATAAATTGTGTTCTATCTTATATAACATATTTGTTTTTATAATTTGAATTTCTTTTTAAATTGATATAATTTTATTGTTTTATTTGTTATTTTTCTCAATAAAATAATTTATATCAACTTAAAAAATTTTAGAAAATAAATATTAATTCACATTTGAATAACTTTTTTTAAAAAAAAAAAAAATTACAATATAACAAAGAGAGCAATATACATAGTTGACAGCATTTATTTTAATTATAAAATGAAAATAAAAAAATGATATTTATATATATATATACATCAAATACATTTCAAATTATTGTTTACTTGGATTACAGTTTTAAATCAACTACCAAACACATATTCAAAAACATGAAATAAAACTTCTTTTTCATCAAATATCTAGTTTTCAAATTATCTACCAATCTTATCAAGTTTTCAAAAACTTGTTTTGTTTTTTTAATTGGATTAAAATTCAAATTCTTTTTTTAAATAAATGTGTAAAAACCATATATATGAAATTTAAAGGAGAGTAAACATAAATCTTAAAAATTAAAAAAAGAAATCATTGTAAAATAGGACTTTAATTAATTACTTTTCAATGAAGCTATAATATTTATATAGAGATTAGAATGCATGAATTTGAATTTTGATGACAAGAAAAGTTGAACTTACTGCAACCACCGAGTCTCGAGCTGCAAGGGACAAAATATCAGCACAAGAAACCACAGACGGACAAGCGGCCTCTACCAGCGTTTTTATTGAGTCAATCACCTCAAAACCTCTCAATGAATCTTTGTTTGGGATTGCCGTCTTTTCCCCTGTGAAGTTCGACGTGTCATCCAGTAATACTGACGCATCGCATCCCTGCATGTTACGTATAATCATTCATCATCTCTACAATATTTTATTAAGCAACACTAGAGTGTATCTTAACAATAAAAATTATCTTAAAATATAAACTTTTCTATTTTATTTATGCACGAGAAAAATATAAAGTAGGAGATAAGTTTAAGATATAGAACACATGCATTGACAAAGCAATCGTGAAAATGGAGGCGAAGCAATGATGCTCCCATTCTATATTCCTTGTCCACTGCTTTCACGACTTCACGTCGGACAATGGAGAGTAACTTTGAACATGAACTCTTATAGTAGTCAGGGGATAAACTGCCAGAGCTCAAAGTTATCAATGAAGCAAACACCAAAACACACCACAACTTGCTGCATTTTGATTCCATTAAATTATTGATGTCTAAATCAAAAATGTTTAGATTTTGTTAGGAATGTTGCCATCTCAAACTATGAATATATAGTGCCCCAAGTTCTAACTTTGTTGCATCTTGGCGGTTTACCTTTTGTACAAAGTCAAGTTCAAATGTTGAAAATTTGTGAACAAAACAGAAAGGAAAATGAATTTCATAAGCCTAAACCCACTATAAATGGGATTAAAGCAATAGTGTGGGTGGGTATACCAAATCTTAATTATTACTTTATCTGGGTTTTTTTTTTTTTTTTTGGGTTTTAAACACCTCAATTTGAAATTTCATTGACTATGTAAGCTTCCACATTTTCTTAATTAATCATGGGAAAATTCAACTAGCTGAATTCATTGAATAGTGATTTTAATATCCTTGAACAAGAGAATGTTGTGATGTGTAGGCAGCACTGATTGGGGTAAGTTTTAAGTAAATAATAATGTGAGTGTGTGAACAGAATGCATATTAGGAATCTCATAATTGGTCAAATTATTAGTGCTTTTAATTCTATATTATTGCATTGGTAAATGTAAGACTAAGGAGATATTCAATTCCATGTTTTTGCTAATCCCCCAAACTTTAGAATCTTCCATGCCTAAATCAGTGTAACAATTTTCAAATGTAATTATGGACCGCAAGGGTCACAAAGATTCATACAAGCCTTGTTGCAACTTACAACTTAGAAAGCGGATATTAATATTTCGTTTTTGAAAATTAAGCTTCAAACTTATGAAGTCTAAATGGAGGCTGAAGAAGTTTCTAAGCATCATTTTGCAACCCCTCTCGCAAAGTCCTGCCATGAATATGTCAATACCAATCGATCTATGATTTTCAAAATCGATCATTAAACTAACCCGATTTCAACACAGATAGTATTGGGTTATGAAATCAAGTAATGTAAATCGATTATATAAAAGACTGCTTAGATAATAGAAGCAGTTGCAAATGTAACAATCAAGCTCAAAGTATTAACCGATATATCACAATGCAAAAAGAAATATAGATATAGCAAAATTTAAATTCAACTCTCAAAGTCTATCGCGTCTACCAGTGATAGATTATATTGTAAATTAGAGTCTTTCATGATTATCAATGGTAATTCTGTTATATTTTCAATTCTTTAAGAATGTTTTTTTTAAAATGAAAATCACAACTTTCATTGAGAAAAAAATGAAAGAAGTCAATTCTTTAAAAAACTTGTTATACACTTAAGCCACGTTTACCAATCTGTTATGAAATTGATGGAATCATAATGGAATTCCCTTGATAGATCAATTATAATGAGTCACAATCACACACGTAATTGAATTGTTTTTTATCACATTTATTTGAAATCATAAATTTGTCACAGTTATGATTACCGTTGTCGTTTAGGATCAGACGGTGATGGTAACAATAAATGTGACAAATTTATAACTCTCATAGTATAACAATACAATAACGATAATAATTATCATAATAACAGTACCAATAGCAATAACCATAATAGCAACAATATCAACATAATTTCTAAACTTGATTGGATTGAACACCTTCTACTTGTTAATCAATTTACATTTTTTATTACAGATTTAGAAATATGCTCTAAATTTTAGAATAGACACAGAACAAAAGTAAAGAACACCAAATTTGATTATGAGATCTTCATTTCGTATTACCTTAAACGTTACAAAGTCCTACGCATAATAGCATAGCCCAAAATGTAATGGAACCATCACGTCCACAGGATTAGCCCAAATTCAATTATATTCTAACGGCCCACGGTCCATGACCACACCTGCTACGGGACTGGGAGAGTAAAAATGGTCAACGGAGCAGTACAATGATTAAGCAAATCTGTGTCTACAAACATCACACCACATCATATATATCTCAATCTATCAATTACTGTTGCCTCTCGGTTTTTGTCCAGTCTAAGAAAATTATGAAAACAAAAATTGGACCAATCATGGCTAAAATTCACTTCCTAACCAGGATGCCTATTATTATTGCACAAAAATCAGAATACAAAGTTTTCCTCCTCCGCACCAATAGGTTGTAATCTATCTCCCATCTCTCGAATAGCAGCTGCAGTAGAGTCATCTATGCCTAGCAAATATTGCAAACGAGACAAATTCTCATGCGTCGGCTCACTCTTCGCATATACAGAGTACAGATCGGCGAGTTCTTCAGACACGTCCCATGATAAAGGTTTTGATGGAACAGCTTTGTCACATGCGAGAAGATCATTGAGAGATGATACCTAAAGAAAATAAAAACACCCCATTACACTTGGAATCTAGGGAATAGTACTGACTAATTTAGGTCATATATGATAACCATTTGGTTTTTTGTTTTTGAAAACTAAGCCTACAAACATTTTTACCACTCTAGATTTCTTCTTTTGTTGTCTACTTTTTACACTATTTTCAAAAATCATACCAAAATTTGATAACTAAAAGAGTAGTTTTAAAAAACTTATTTTTATTTTTGAAATTTAGCTAAAAATTCAACTCTGGTACTAAAGAAAGATGCAACATAGTATTTTCAATAACTAAAAACCAAAAACAAAATAGTTACTAAACAGAGTTAATCAATTGATATGCATAACATCAATCTTAGTTGTTAGTTACCCTACAATGGAAAATTATTAAAATGAAAAATATCTTACCACCCCCTGACGGTTCCTCTGCCTCAACAGTGCTACGGCCTGAATTAACGAGTTTGACAACCTGCTTTCTGCCAGCTCGTGTACAACTCCTTTTGCCTTCTCAGCATTAATGTTGAGGTCCAATGGGATTTTCTCATAGACCTCTTCTTCATCAAACTCACCAGTGCCGGATGAGAAAATGTCATCCACGGTCTTTTTGAAGAGGTTCTCTCGCAATCTCTCGGATATCATGCTATCTAAATCAACATTTGCTTCCTTAAGTTCTCTAATCTGCTTAATGTTGAGCCGTCCTTGACCAACAGCAGTTTCAATGGCAGCAGCCATTTTCGTGGTTGTTATGCTCTTAATGATCTTATTGGCATATTCGGAAGGCAACCCAACTTGCTTCTGCAACTCATTGAGCTGTTCTACCCTGGCTTTTGTAAGTTGACCATCAGCCAAAATTACCTCAGCCTGTTGCTGGAAGGCCTGCTCAGCTAGGCTCCTATGTACTTCAACAATCTCCTTAGTGGTTAAACCCAAAATGTTGCCTAGCTGATTTAGTAAAACGTACTCGGAATCATCCTTCTTTGTTGTAATCTGAGCACCAAATGGAATTCGAGTAACTTCACCAGTTAAACAAAAGAGCAAATAAGTCTTGTAAAGGTCAGACCGTTCTCTTTCTGGCAGGTCATCCTTCAAAGTTATCTCTGTCTGACCAGGTTTTCCCAATCTTGCAGAAAGCTCTTTGTTTGGTCTTATTTTCTTCAAAGTCTGAAGGGATTCCCATTCCTCGTCCTCCTCAAGCCGTTCCTCTTCTTCTTTGATAGGCTCTTCCAACAAGGCATCAGCATCAGCATCAGCAGATTCCCCTTTTATATCAGCCACCAAGTCTGTCACAACTAGCGTATTAAAAGCAATCATCTTCTTAAGTTCTTTTGCTGCTTCAGTACGATTTCCAACTGCACGAGCTCGCTTTATATAGTTGATGAAAATCTTCCGAACCTTCATGCGTTGGGTAGTACAAACGGAAACAGGATGAGAGCACAAAAATTTAACTCAAGTTATTGAAAGAACACATGCTAGGTGATTACTCACTGCTTTGCTTGCTATCGACATGGCAGCCTCCCTTGTCAAGCGCAAGCCATGAGCTGACTTCCTCACCGATTTCTTTATATCCGCATCATAACCATCAACACCTGCAGCAATGGCCTCCTTTACAACCTGAGAAAAAAGATAGAAACATTAGTCTTGACATAATAGAGCTGGAAGTTCCAGCAGATGGTGTGTCAAATTATAGAAAGAAACAAGTCTGATTCCTTTATAGAAAATCCACAACCAAGAACTTAATAAGTGAAAACGAACTGTTAGACACCAAGGCCTTAGGCATAATAAACAACAAAGAGAGATGCCAAAATATCATTACCTTTTCAAACAAGGAACCACAAATATCTGTATGTGCCGCTTCGACAGTCTGTTGAGGTATGCAAAGCAAAACTCTCAGCCTCAGTAGCGCCGATACATCCTCATCACTCAGCTCTCCATCAGCAACACATTGCTGAAGCTTTTGTCGATAGATCTCTTCATAACATAACAGGTAATTCCGAAACAATAGTAAAAATGATAGGTGACTTATAAAATGGCACTTGCAAAGATAGATAAAGATGTATTAACTAGCTGTATGAATATTAGGATAGCTCAAAACGGAAACTAATTGTTGACAGCACAGACCAAACATAGGGGAGCCAGATCCAACAAACAGTTGCATCATCTAAAATAGAATACCTTCATGAATCTCACTGGCCTTCAATGGATCAAAGTGAAGCTCCTCACAGAGATTTTGGAGGAAAGCGGCTTTACTATCTGCTATCTCCAAATCACCACCACTAACGGACTGTGCAAGACGTTTGCGATAAACCTTTGAGGTAACATCAAGTGTAATGTTTTCTGCTTCTCGTTTCCCTAAACCAAATATATTTCTCAGCTGATTCAAGGCTGCGAGCTGAGAGGGAAAAAAAGAAAAAAGAAAAAAAAACGTTTATTATTTATCCTTTATAGTGGGGAGAAAAGTTATTTGCAACAAATCAACTACCAATAGAGAGATAGACAAGCACTGCATTGGCCTAATGAGAGGATTCTCAAGAAAATATTTGTAACAATCATCAGTCAGAGAAATTTAATGATTTATGGTTTTAAGTTTGGGACCACGTCTAGATGGTAACTTCAAACAAAACTTTTATTGAACTTTTGCCAGTTAGTTTTCCAAGTGTAATTATTTCTTGAGAACAATAATTTTAATTCTCTTGATCATATGACTAATCCACACGGATTTTAATAGAATTGCCGTGCACCCATATAAAGGGAAAAAAATGAAAAGAAAAGATAATCAGCAGCCTAACACAAGCCTAAAATATAATAACTTGCACCACTTTGGTATACAAAGTGTGAGGAATTAGCATAAAGAAAGTAATCCTTGTTTTTTTTAAATGAACAACTTTCATTGAAAAAAAAAATGGAAGAATACAAAGCGAATAAATAACCAAGCCCACAAAAGAGGGACTCCTAAATAAAAGTGGACTAATCACACAAAATAGTGCCTATAGAATAGTTACAAAAGAACTTCGAAGTTGAAGCCCAAAGATGATGCATAAAACCTAATAAGAGCCCCAAAGATAACTAGGCTCTCTTTCCAACCCCCTAAACGTTCTACTGTCTCTTTCCCCCCAAAGATTCCACATGATAGCACACAGGTCAGCCGCTCATAAGAAACGACCCTTCTCACATATCAATTGATGTAATGAAACTAGCTTGCTAAACTGTTCCTTTTACAGGATAAACATGCTTTGATGATAGCTGATAAACCAATAAGGCTACCAACTCCATAACAGTAAAAATCATAGCAATCTTCAAAAACTGACCAATAGATATTCAACAATATGTCTTAACAACTTGATAGAAATTATAGCATTGCAAAATAGGAATGAATTATTAAATCTGACATTTTAGGATTTGAACTAAAAGCATTTACATTTACATTTAGAGAATGATTAAGCCTTCAAGAAGAATTAGAAATCATTAGATAACTAAAACAGGTGGGTGGGCAATGTTAAATGATAACCAAGAGTGGTGCATTTTATTATATTTTGGGCTTCTGTTAGAAATATTTTTTCCTCATTTGTTAAATGCTATATTGAGGAGGGCTCGAATGTTTGTTTTTGGGAAGAATGGTGGGTGGGTGATATATTTGTGTTCTTTTTTTGTGTTTATATCATCTTTTGAACAAGATGTTGCATTTCGTGGCTTCTATTTTACCAGGTTCTGATCCTTCCGCCTCTTTGTCGTTAGGTTTCACATGTCATCCGTCCAATAGAGAGCGTGAGATATTGCAGGTCTTCTTACTGTTCTTCAGGGTTAGCAAGTGCTTCATGGGAGAAGGGATTCTAGGCTGTGTAGGGGGTTCTCTTGTCATTCTTTCTTTAGTTTAGTTTGTTGTTGTCCCTTCCCCGCCCCAAACTGCCTCTGCTTTCTTCTCCATCCAGTTCAAAATATCTAAGGAGGTAAATATTTTTGTGTGGTAGATTGTACAGGAAAAAGTCATCACTATGGATCGTGTGCAGAGTGAGTCTTCCTTTGTGTTCTACCTGCAGTGGTGTATTCTTTGTAGGGGTCATTGGGTCAGGTAAAGGACATACATCTCTTGTTCTGGGACTATCAGTTTGCTTGGTCTCTTTGGCTGTGTTGGTCGGAGAACCTTGGCTTATCTTTGGCCTAATCGCAATGGTTAGGCTATTACTGAGGAGGTGCCCCTAAGCTTTCATTTTCAAGAGAAGGGCAATTTTTGGTAACAAACTAGTTTTTATTATTATTTTGTGGGAATCTTGACTCGAGAGGAACGATATAATTTCTAGAGAGATGGAGAGGTCACGTGACAAGGTCTGGGAGGTGGCAAGATTTAATATCTCCTTTGTGGGCGTCAATTACTATCCTAGTTTATTTTATTGGATCAGAGTCCTTTTTTATAGTTTCTCATGGTCTCCTTGTTGGGTTGATTTTTTGTATTTTGTACATTCTTTCATTTCTCCCAATGAAAAGCTCAGTTTTTTACCATAAAATATATTAAAATAATAAGAGAGAAGGTGAAACAGCGATATTGAGTCCAATCTACATAATACATTATTATATTATTGTTGTCGTCGTCGTCATCATCATTATTATAATAGGTTAAGCTAGTGGCTTTAACTGATTTAGACCCTACGCAGACCTCTCAAAAGTCTGGCAAATTTTCTTCGCTCAATGAAAAGACCATATGCCAGTTGCTGGTTTTTTGGGTTTCCCATTCTACAATAGCCAGCAAACATGGGCACAAATAACTTATGAGGCCTTGGAAGTGGGAAAGTTGGAATTCGATATCTAGGTTCAATCATCATGCCATCACACTTCTTGGGGTATATACCCTTTCCTCGGTTCACCTTACACCTTGACAAATGCCTTTAAGAGTGCAAATGGTTTATCCTTTAGGACAAGCAGAAGTGGGGAGGACTCAAAGCATTGGTATTTTTTTATGTCTCAGAAAGCTTTGATATCAAAGAATTTTGCAATTGGCACATTTATTTTTTGACTCCCTAGCTAGTGTTTTAAGTGTGAATGACAACCACTCCCCTAATTTGGCATGATCATTTTATACTATATATAAAAAGATAAGTACATGGGTTTGGTATCATTAAATGGACCTTATCTTCATCCATGCGGCCATTAGATAAAGAATCCGTAACATAGGCTCGATAGAGGAGCTTCAGATCATCTATCTTCCGGTCACCATCGTACTCTCCACCTAACCCAAATGAGGGATAAAAGCAAGTCAAATGTGATTCATCCACGAAACTAGAAATGACAATATGGAACTTAAAACCTACCCAGGAGAGAAATTGGGCCAACTCCAGGAGCAAAGCGATTGGCATCTGGATGGTTCTTTAATGAAATAAGCAAACTGTTGAACTCAAGTATCTTATCAAGCTCTTCCACAACTTCTATGACTTCCCGGCTGGAACCCCAAAGTTATTATGAGTTAATAGATAACAACTGAACAACGTAAAGAAACCAAAGACAAATACATATATTCATACAACTATACATATTAAAAGATTGTGTGCATCAACAGGAACCAGCAAAGATGTTTTGGAGACCATTGGTGGTAGGTCGGAAATAGTCAAGCCTTTAAAGATAATTTTTCTACTCCTGAAGAAACTATTAATAGAATCAACTTTCGAGGTTCACGATGGTCTATCCTATCCAAAAATCTTGTTACTTCTCAGCTTTTGAAATTCAAATCAATTGGAGAGTTTTTTCTACAACAACCATCTGGGTAATAGGTAGGCCTTCTTTTCCTAAAAATTTCTACCCTTTTTTTGTGAATAAGAATATTTCTTTTCTTTACGAGGGAAGGAGGGAGAGAGAATCCATCAACGAAACATTAATAAAAAGGAAATCTAATTTACTATATTAGGATGAAAGTTAACAGAAATCTTTGTGGCTTTAAAAATTACTACTAATTGAAACTAGACTGAAGGAATGGTAACCATACGCTGCCCTTGTTCTGGACTTGAGTATATTGAGTGCTACTGATATATTTTCCTCAACCAGCTTCCTTGTATGCTCCTTCAACAAATCATCTGCCAGCTGCAAGAAAATAAACTATAATGTTGGGAGAGACAATTATGAACTCTTTAGAAAAGCTCTTGAAATGAAAAGTTGAGATACCTCATCAGAAAGTCGATACAAACATTGTGCATCTTTGAGGCTTATGAGCTTTTCCGCATTAACATCTAAAAAGATTGCATCAATGACGTACTGATCAGGATAGAAATGGGGACAATGCATCTGAGATGTTGAAGGTCATTTTCCAATAATGATCTGACTTATGTACGTTTCCAAGTTTAATCAATCTCAAAAACTGAATTTTTCCTATCAAAAAAGATCAACTGAAATTTTAACTGAAGTACCTAATTGAAATTATAGTAAGATACCACCGTTTAATTACATTTAATCATCTCTCGACAGGTAAAATGTAGTTTTTAAGTTCGACCCTTTCTGTAACCCAGAAATGTCCTCTTTCCTTTTTAAGACAGGAGAAAGCAAAAACAGAGGCAAACCCAAACCCTTCAGCATTTCAATAAATGAAGAACCTAAGTGTATGCCAAGAAAATCCTGAATGTCCACTTGCTTTACAACATGTTTACCTCTTCCAACTGATTTTAGCTCGGTAATATACAGGCGTTGAGCGTTGTCACGGATAGCAATCTCAATCTGAGTAAAATATTATAAAATAGCTTGTCATGCCAGATGTACTCAATCAAACATTGAGCAAACAAATTGACTACACGACATATCATGGTATCAAAAGAAAGAGAACAATGGAAGCTGTAAGTAAAATATTTAAGTTGAATACCTGAGAATCAGTAACCTTAAAAACACGTTTCCAAGGTAATAGGAAAGATGATGCGTCTCCAAACACGAGGGTTGATACGTATATAAGTTTCTGAAATGCCTGCACTGGAGGTTCACCCTTAATGGTCAAGTTCCATCTTTCAAGACCATGACAAATATTCTCGACCAATAAACCATTCATACACATAGAAAATGAGCAGAGTGACATACCCGACGTTCCTCTATGTCACCATCACGATCTCCAGTTTCAAGCCGTTGCCTAAAAATTCTTCTACCAATCTAGAAACCCAAAAGAATAATTAATGTTCTTTAAAGTCATGCAGAATTAGTTTAACTAACATTAACAACCACGAAGACAACTCATATCTGCCACGTCGCAATGCAGGGACCAGAATACTTACCTCCATATGCATACCAGCTGCATCAGGGTCATCAATGCCCAAGGCACTTTTGAACTTGATGATTGTGTCGACCTCATCACCATTGAGATCTTGACTTCCCGGTGGAAGAACAGAAGACACAAATCTGAACAATTTTTTTCTTAATGAGAAGCAAGTTGTATAAAGAAATTAGATACAGAAAATAGAGGGGGCAAGGCATTATTGAAATTGGTCATTGTGCTGGCCTCATCATCTTTTAGATCATGAGTTCCCGGAGGCAGGAATAGAGAGTAAAAAGCTATACAGGCCTTTTTATTTGGAGGATATTTGAGGCATTGTATCTAGAAAGGTGAAATTAGAGAAATTCTGAGAAGCCTACTTCAATTAGCATGAATCAAAAAGGGAGAATAGTTGCAATAAGTTTTAGCTAGGGAACTGCAAGTAGGACTGACAAAATACCATCTCCCACAAATCGTATTTGTCCCTCTCACCTCCATATAATTTCTTTTATTTTTTCCTACACGGATTTTCTGATGCAAAGCCTTGAAGGCAAACGATGAGAAAATTTAAGGAGTTAGAAAGAAAGGAGTGATATTTTAAAAGCCCAACCTCACAGTGGATGGTAAAATATCACTTCCCTTCTTATAAATAGGAGACTAAATTTCACGGATGAGAGGAACTTACAAGGAACAGACCTACAAAAGTCAAAGGAAGGCCTGTCCAATTGGCATAAATCATAAAAGGCCATATTTATAAAAATCCATATGGATAAAACTACATATCCGAAAACACTAACGTCCCTGAAGAACCCAGCCATGCATAAGTTCCTCTCTTCCAAAGGTTCTTCTACTCCTTACTAACTCGCTTCCCCTAGAAGGGCTCTTTTATAGCAAAGAACCACAAAATCTTAGCGTACCTCTACCTTTGAAACAGGAGTCCACAAAAAAAAATACGTAGCACGTAGCAGCTCTCAAATCTCTAGGGAAAGATACAGGCAAGTACGAATCTACAACATTATTGTATCGAGCTTGAGCATCGAAAACCCATTTTTCCAGTAGTTCATTATGCAGTTGAAGTTCATTTGGGACTTACCGACAATACAAGTCACAAAGCTCTGCGTTAAACGCCTCGTCTTGCTTGCTAACTCCATATCTGAAGATTAACGTGAAAAGGAAGAATTACGATAGAAACATAACCTACTATTGCAACAAAAATGTCAATTCTCAAAATTTCGATCTGAAAGTTCAAAATAATGATGAATGTTAGCAGTTAAATACATAAGTACTTTCGTCTGCTAACAAGCAACCATAGTTGATCAACTCTACTTAAAGCAAAAAGTTCCTGTTCGTCAAGTATATACATCTGAAAGAAACTAGAGGAATAGAAATGAGGAAAAGAAAATCAAACCAACTTTGTGGCAATGCTATCTATTTCCTCCTTCTTCACATTCTTAGGATCATCAAAGCCGGCCACATAATTATGCAAATCGACAGCCGCAACTTCAGGAACACATGAATTCAAGGAGTATACGACGGCTCCACTAGCAGCAGCGAGAGCAGCTGCCCCACCCAAAGCTGCGTTCCGGGAATTACCAAACCGCAGGCCCAGGCCATAACCGGCGGCTACAGCTCCGGCGACAACAATGGCGGAGGTTGCTAATCGTACAGGCGGAGGTAGTAGGTGAACAATAGGCTGAATCCCGGTGAGCTCCTTCTTGCCGCCAAAGATATCTAGCCCGGAAGACGACGAAGAGGAGACGGCTTGTTCTGTAACCTCGGAGGAGGCACGCGGAATTGAGACTTTGAACTGGCGTCGTTTGGTGAGATTGAAGTTTGTGGCTGTTCGAAGAGGGAGAGGACTGAGCAAAGGGCAGCAGTTGTTTGAGAAATGAGAAGCGAGGAGGGTAGAGGGATTCATTTCTCGCTCGTATGTGTTGAGGGATAATTGAGGAGGAAGAAGGTAGATAAGGCAGTGAAAAGAAGAGTTCTCTTGTTTAGGGTATCATTCACAGAGGCTTTTATAGGGTTTAGCGGAGAGCTGATTAAGCGAGCGAGCGAGCGAGCAGGCGCCCAAGGGGATAGAACGGAGGAAGGAGAAGAAGACAATGCAAATGCCACATGATGGATGCCCAATCTTCAATTTAACTAATCAAAAGGGGGAAACTGCAACCCCTGTACTTCTGACATTTTCAATTTTACCCCACATTAAATCCTATTTTCATTAGTCTTGTACATATTATAGATGGAAAATTCCCCCCAACTAACCCAAAACCCAAAAAAAAAAAAAAAAACTTCCATATAATTAAATTAACCTCTTTTCTTTTTAAACTTGTTTTTTACTTTTTAGGGCTTCGGAGTAGTTGGTGGATTCAATCTAATTGTTCGAGTTGTAAATTTATTCAACCCAAATAACCCTTATTCAAAATGAATCCAACTCAATACAACGATGAAACATTTGGTTCGGTTGCTTCGGGGTACTTGATCATTTATTTAATTTTTTTCTAAAAGGAAGTAAAACTTTAATACGTAAAAAATTGATTTAATTATTTTTATATATTGAATTAATAACAAAATTCAATTTTAATTTATTGATGAAAATTTTCTTTTCAAAGTATTAAAAAAAAATTATTTTAGAAGTTGTTAGAGCATAAATTATCCCAAAAATAATAAAATAAAATAATACATGTATGCATAATTGTATTATAAGTAAAAAAAAATATACATTTCAAAGTTAATAATAAATTCTTATTGGTTTTACGTGAACAATCAATCCAATCTACAAAATTTTCATTTATTTAAACTGAAAATGTATGGGTTGAATTGGGTTGATTAGTTTTTTCATGTCATTGGGTTTTTTGAACACCCCTACCATTTGTTTTACCGATATTGCCATGGAATTTCTGAGAGACATTTTGTTTCACATAATTTCACATTTTAAAACCCAAGGAACCCATCTGACATGGGTTTTTTTAATACCCACCATACTTATAGAATTTTGATAATGGGAGGTGGATAGAGCCTAATTAATTTATAAATTCAATTAATTATTACTACTAATTTTAATTAATTATTAAATATAAATATATTATTTAGACTTAATAAATTTCAACTAATAGATTTACCATTGATATTTTATGTTTTCTCAACCATTTAATATAAAATTTTATTATTAATTATTAATTATATTTATTTAATTATTTTTATTAATTAAATAAAATAATTTAAATAAATCTCAAGTTAAAATATTAATTTAAAGATATTTTAATTGATTAAATAATTAATCAATATAACAATATATTGAATAGTTAAATTTAATTATAACTACATTACTTGTTCTCTTAAATAAATATTTAGTTTTGATTTATATATATAAAATTGGTAAATCAAACACATTCATTTAACTTCCAGACATTAACTGTCTTGCATATCCAAGCACAGTAATTATCTTAGACAAGACATATATAACCCATGCATTTAAATTCCAGACGTTTGATATCCATACCCATGAATAATGTTAGTGATCCAAACGGCCCCTTAAAAATAGAATATAATATATTTACTTTTCCCTCAATTTTAAGTGAATCATCCTTCACTTCTCCCTCAGGTTTTAGGTTTCTCATATGTGCTTCTTAATGTATTAGCAAAAACATCACATATAAAAAATATCAAAGTTTATATATTTAAAATACATTATTTATATATATTAACAACTGCCTCATTAAAAACCTTGTTACAAAACTCAGTAGGAAAAACAACATCAACGAAAATATAAGCTTGACTATGAAGCCCCTCCTACAATATATATGGAACGAAGGTGATGTTCACTTCTTTTTTTTTTTTTTCGGAAAGATCTTTGTAGAGTTCAGTTATTTGTAACGCTAAAATCGAACCATGATGAAAATGTGAATATGAGTTATGATGATACAGGTGTAGATAGACAATACGAGGAACCATATGAGTTTAATCGAGAACAGGGTGATATTCCATTGTCTATAAACACTCAACCAACAACATTATCAATAGATAATGATTGTACTAGTCCATGGGACTTGGAAAGAGAAACTCAGTGTAACGACATGTGTTTGATAATGAGAAATCAGCAGAATTGAATTC
This sequence comes from Benincasa hispida, assembly GCF_009727055.1. NCBI lineage: Eukaryota > Viridiplantae > Streptophyta > Magnoliopsida > Cucurbitales > Cucurbitaceae > Benincasa > Benincasa hispida. The sequence continues at coordinate 15,270,934 of NC_052356.1, read as the reverse complement.
AATAGATTGTGGTCCTCTATAAAAGTGTGAACCTTTTGCGGCTGGTAATGAGATATCAACATAAGTGGATTCAATTGATTATAGTCCTACAAAGGTTGTGGTCCTACAGTGGCTTCAGTGGTTCCACAATCCACGTTTTCATGTTGCAGAGGATAATTGATAATGCATGGTACCTCTTCATCTGGGACAGATGTTGAAGTTGATCAATTTATTTTTATAGTAAAAATGACTTGAAAATGAGATTGTCTACTCTGTCCATAAACAATAATCTTGAATATAAGGTAAATAAGTCAAGTAAGTCTTTGTTCACTATCAGATATATTGAGGGGAGTTGTAAGTGGAGTCTTCATGTAGTAAAAATCTCGGGGTGTAATATATATTTAAGATCACAAAGTATATGCGATCACACGCATGTTCTACTGAAATTTTGAATCACGACCATAGACAAGCAATGGCTTTGGTAGTTGGCCAACTAATCAAAGACAAGTTTATAGGCATAGGATGTGTTTATAAACTTCGTCACATCATTGAGGATATTAGGAAAGAGTACGACCTAAACATAAGTTATGACAAAGTGTGGTGTGCAAGGGAAACCACTTATGCTTTCACTGAGGGTACTCCATAAGAGTCATACGTCGTTTTACATATTTACGTGGAAATGTTAAATGGAGAATCCAAATACAATGTTTGAAATCGAACATGAAGATGATGTGTATTTCAAGTATATGTTTATGGAATTAGGGTCTTGTATTAGAGGTTTTGCAAGTTGTTGACATGTGGTAAGTGTCGATTGGTCGCATTTGAAAGGAAAATACAAAGAGACTATGTTGGTCAGCATTTCCATGAATGATAACAATCAAGTATACCCACTAGCATATATGATAATGGACAATGAAACTGATCGAGCATGGAAATGGTTTATGTCGAATTTGAAGTATGTTATTGGAGAATCCCCTAACTTGGGGTTCGTGTCCAATGGGATGCTATCTATCAGCAATGCTATTTGTGCAGTTTCCCCCACGACATTTCATGGATCGTGCACATACCACATAGAAAATAATATTATTTCAAACTTTAAGGACAGTACAGTTGTTGGGATGTCCAAGGATGCAACCAGACATTTTGCATGTCAAAGTTCCAAGCACACTAGGACCAACTTTGTAGTTTTCGAAATGGTGTTGTAACGAAATATTCGAAGGGTATCGCTCTTGAAAGATGGACATGAGTTTACCAAATAGAACGAAGCTACGACAACACAACATCTAATGGTGCAGAGTGTTTCAATTCTTTAACTAAAGAATGTCGACTGTTGCCTATAATGTGCTTATTGGAATATGCTAGAGGCCTCATCTAGTCGTGGTTTTATGAACGAAGGAATTATTGGGCATCTCGAACAACGTTACACTCGTACTATTGTGAAAACTAAATAGTAAGTGAGTGTGATAAGGGCATACGATATCGAGTTGAATCGATTAACTGTTATAGAGTCCATGTGCAGGACAATCGATTGGACGACATTGTGAATCTTCATACGAAGAAATGCATGTGTAAGGAATTTGATTCACTTTTTCTCCCGTGTTCGCATGCAATTGTGGCCGCCCGAAATGAAACATCCCCATCCAAAGTCTTTACAGTCGATTTTATATCTAGACTCCCTCATGGTTGCTTAGTGGAGCATGTAAATCTGCTTAGTCACTCATTTGAATGGAAAAAACTTATGGGATATGTAGAAAATAATATTCTTCATCCAAGAAGAGTGGCATAGGTCGGATGACGAAGGGTACGAAGAATACCATCTAGAGAAGAACATTGCAGATAAGTAAAATGTGGTAAGTGTGGAAATTATGAGCATGATCGACAAAACTACAATGAACCGCTCACGACAAAATGACATACTGAACATAGTAGAAATGATTCAAATGTTGGTTGAGGTTGATTGTCTATGTGCCACTTTCCATCCTTAACGTATGCTCTATGTACAAACAAATGTACACTGTCTAAAGTGTTTAAATTGTATAATGCATTATGCCTATGAATGTCTCGCTCTAGCTGTATCTCTCTAAGTCTTGCTCTCGCTAATAATGGCATGTATAATGTATATTTCTCACCATATACCGCTCTTCATGTCTCGCTCACTAGTAACGTTACTCGATGTCTCGCTATCTCTTTATGATTTGTTCTCTTAATGTCTCGCTATATCTAATAATTCTTTTTTAATGTCTCACTCTCTCTAAGTTTTGCTCTCTCTTTATGACTCGCTCTCCCTAAGTCTCACTATCTATTAACAACAAGTTAGTAAAATTACAAAAATTCACATGTTATATTACAAAAAGTCCACATGTATCTACAACACTGAGATTTTTTATACATAAAAAATATAAAGTGTTCGCCCACAACTGAACCATTAACTGCATCTTATACTCATTCATCTTTTCCTGAGTGATTACAAAAGAATCACCACCAGTCACTAAACATTCTAAAAATTATATTGCAAATATGCCACATTCAAGATGCTCGTGTTGTATGTTCGTAGTAGTAGATGAGGATATTTTCCAACGGAATATATCTAGGTCTGACCTCGAATGTTTCAAATCACAAAAGTGAAGAAGTGATGATAGGGTGAAAATTAATGGCTCCAGCCAAGACTCCAACTTCTTCTTTGACGTGATGGACGAGAGTGAATCGGACACGAACAACCGACCTCTATTAATGTTCATTGATGTTAGTTGCCGTATACACAAAATCCACATCTACTCCGCTTTCGCCGAATTTACCCATGACGTAGTCCTTATACTCTTCTTCCTCTCATACTATGGTAGTGTGCAAAAGTTCAATAAATGGTTACCGTTATTCTAATTGGTAGGATGGTGAACTTGTTCATGCACATGCCTGGTCGGCTATAAAATTTATCTTTTATAAACCAAAACAAAATATTTATGGCCTGCATCCAAAATAGGTATAAGTTAGGAGAGTTCATTGTATCTAGTTGTAAAAAAGTCAAGGATTGCAAACTTACATCACACTCAACCCATGAACTGTAAGAGTATACAACGCGCATGCGAAAAATAATTAGGAACTTAAATACTCTAATTTCATTAATTTTTAAGTTTAAAGCATACGTGTATATAACTTGAAAATAGAGTTTGAGATACAATCATGCATTTATATAGCTTGAAAATAGGTTTTGAGATACAACCTTTGAAGTAACCCAAAATTTAAGCTATCTGTTGGTTGAAAAAAAATCATGAACACTTGGTGGACTATCGTTAGAGGCCTCCTCGCTATTCTCTGGCCTTAGAACGAATTGTGGGATTCGATCGTGGGACTAAATTGAAGGGAATTTTTTAGATTGTAAGAGTTTTGGTATCAATTAATTTTGAGACAACATATAAGCTTCAAAAGCCAAAATTGCATGGGCTATTCTCAATGGAAAAATCTTCTATTTAAAGAAGAATTCATGCCTTCAAATTACATGAGAAATTGACAACACATCAACATGCATTAAGTAGAAAAATATGTGTATAAAATAATGGGAAAAGTTGAATTTTTCCACTAACCTTAATTCATTTTTTAAAATTGAATTTCAAAAATTCTATTTTAAAATGAATTTTAATTTTAAATTTGAATTTCATAAATTCAAACTTTAATTTTAAATATAATTAATTATAATATTAATTTTATATAAAATTAAATTTAAACAATTTAATATTAAATATTAAATTAATAATAAACATTAGAACATGGCCTCCTGTTCATTTTTAATATTTAAATCATATTTAAATGTTTTCAATTATCCAATTTGTTTAATTCGACAATTAAACTACACGTTAATTATATCGCATATAATTCAGCATTTATTTCCTTAACTGAATTTGAACGTTTCAAATTCTCCTTACATTGTTCTAAGGATTAATTCGATATGAGTTAGCAAGGGGACTTAATGGACCTAAGATCATGACGCCAACGATCCGAGTTTAACCGGCTAAACTCTTTAACCTAATTAACCAATATTCGTTAACTACCGAGACACTCCATTAAAACCCAATAGTTGTACCTCCTCACTGCAAATATATTTCTGTCTACTTGATTTAACCATGATTAGTAAGTCGATCCTTCACGGGTTCTTCATAATTACAGCTAGATCAAAATTACCGTTTTACCCCTGTAATTACATTCTTGCTCCTTAAGTACCACAGATCCTCTAATGAATAATTGGTTTGTGATCCAACCACCAAACCGAGTTCTTCTTGGGCCAATAAGAGAGTGGGACCCCTTGTTCAAGACCCAGTGACAACACTTAAGAGAATAACTTATCTACTATCTCTAGAAGTAGGTGGGAGCGAATTCCATCCTGCATAACTATGTCCCCAACTATTTACCTGATCTTATCTTTAAAATGGGAGGTTTATTGAATCGGTGATGATGAGCCACTCTCACCCATGCATATTAAAGGATAATCCTGAATAAACAAGAGTTCATAGTTAGCTCATGATTAAGATCGAGTTGAAGAAAATCGAATATGAGAATTTCCACGGGCAGCGGAATGATCGTTTCAAATTTCATTCGTATTTGAACAACAACAATTACAGTCAAGAAATTGAAACTAACAGGTTCTACACAATATGAAATTACAACGTGTTTTTTATAAGAACAAGGGATAGAATTATACATACCTTTGAAAACTCATCTTCAAACACCCTCGATCACGAACGCTCATGCAAACTCCAAGCCATTTGTCTGGATAAACTTCATATATGTTTAATATTTACAAACTACGAGTTTTAGAACATACAACCCAACATGTTTAACAGAAGCTTAAAACATCATATCTGATGATGGAATTGATGATCCATTATCTTACAAGAAGGCAATGGAAGATGTTGACAAGGATGAATGGATTAAGGTCATGAAACAATAAATGGATTCTATGTACTCCAATTCCGTCTGGGAGCTTGTAGATCAACCTGATGGGGTAAAACCTATAGGTTGTAAGTGGATCTGCAAGAGGAAAAGAGGTGTAGATGGAAAGGTACAGACCTTTAAAGTTAGACTAGTGACAAAGGCTTATACTCAGGTGGAAGGAGTGGACTATGAAGAAACTTTCTCACCTGTTATCATGTTAAAATCTATTCAAATTCCCTTGTCCATAGCCACATACTATGACTATGAGATATGACAAATGGATGTCAAACCTGCTTTTTTCAATGGTAATCTTGAAGAGACCATCTTCATGACTCAACCAGAGGGATTCATTGAACAAGGTTAAGAGCAAAAGGTTTGCAAGCTTAATCGTTCCATTTATGGACCGAAACAAGCATCTCGATCTTGGAATATAAGATTTGATATTGCAATCAAGTCTTATGGCTTTAGTCAGAATGTTTATGATACTTATGTCTACAAGAGAATCATCAATAGCCCAGTAACTTTCTTTGTGATGATATCCTACTCAATGGGAATGATGTAGGCTTACTAACAGATGTAAAGGAATGGCTAGCTGCCTAGTTCCAAATGAAAGATTTGGATGAGACGTGGTTTGTTCTAGGGATCCAGATCATCAAGGATCGTAAGAACAAAACATTGGCCTTAGCTCATACATCGTATATTGACAATATGCTTATCAGATATTTGATGCACAATTCTAAGAAGGGTTTATTACCTTTCAAGCATGGAATTGTTTTATCTAAGGAACAATGTCCTAAGATTCCTCAAGAGGTTGAGGAAATGAGACGGGTTCTCTATGCATCGATCGTTGGTAGCCTTATGTGTGTAATGTTATGTACCAGACCTGACATTTGCTATGCAATAAGGATTGTCAGTAGATATCAATCCAATTCAGGATTAGATCAATGAACAATGGTCAAAACGATCCTCAAGTATCTACGAAGAACAAGAGACTATATGCTTGTGTATGGGGGCTACGGATTTGATCCTTACAGGATACATTGACTCTGATTTTCAGATTGATAAAGATTCTAGAAAATCCACATCAGGATCAATGTTCACTCTGAATGGAGGGGCTATAGTTTGGCGAAGCATCAATCAATGATGCATTGCAAACTCCGCCATAGAAGTTGAATACGTAGTTGCTTGTGAAGCTAAAGAGATTGTTTTGCTAAAGAAGTTCCTTACTGATTTAGAAGTCGTTCCAATTGCCCATCACCCTTTATCATGATAATAGTGGTGTCATGGCAAATTCTAAGGGATCTAAAAGTCATAAAAGAGGAAAAATATATTGAGTGCAAGTATCATCTCGTTAAGGAGATATGCAACGAGAAGATGTGACTATCACATAGATTGCCTCGGAGCAAACGTTGTTAATCCATTTATAAAGTCTCTCATGGCTAAAGAGTTTAAAGGTCACTTTGAGGGCCACTTAGAGGGTCTCGGTCTATAAGATATGAGTCATCTAAGCTAGGACAAGTGGTATATTTTATCGAGTATATTGTATGCCCTGATTTATTGTATAGCATTTGATATTGTACATCCCACTCATGGTATTTGATATTATTTATACTCCATTTCGTTGTAATGCATTTGACATTGTACAACCCACTCGTTTTAGGACAAGTGGGACATTTTGGGAGTTTATATCCTAAATCTCATGTATCTTGTGGTTTGTAAAGACAAATTATACATATAATAAAATAAAAGGTATTTTATTGACGTTAGACTGCATTAATTCAATCCAATAAACTAAGATCCAAGGTTATCTGATGAAACTTAAACATGTATGTGGTGACATACGAGCGGATCATGTTTAAGTGATAACCTAAATGTTTGTAGTATATGGATAAGGTTGGGTACCTTATCCTGGTGACACTATGAATATAGCTCGTTTTGTAGATGTTACAATTGTTGTAAAGTAGTACAAATTATTTGATCATGATCATTCATGTAGATACATGCGAGCAGAGGTATTTTATACAAAGAGTTTGTATAAGACCAAACTATGAAATGAATAGTCTCTTTTTATAACACCATTGCTAGAAGAGGCTTACATTTCATTGTGATGACTATAGGTGACTTGACCTTAATCTTGAGTGAGTTGTGAACTTCTGTCTATGAGGACGATCTTTTGACTTGTATGGGTAGAGTAGCTAGATTCGCCTACTCAACAAGCCCACTATTTTGGGGATTTGTCCGAGTAGGGAGTTGGGAACATAGCTACACAAGATGGAATTCACTCATTCCCGTCATTAGGGGAAGTAGATAAATTGCTCCCTTAATAGCCGATTCTGGGTCTTGAACATTGAGGCCTCAACCTCTTACTGGCCCGAGAGGTGTTAGTTTATAGTTAGACTATAAACTGTTTGTTCATTAAAGGGGTCAGTTGTCACATCCCCTCTCGAGCTTACCTCTCGAATCTTGAAAGAGGCATGATGACAGTAGATACCACCCTTTTATGATATTTATTGCCCAATTGTTCTAGTCTTAGTTATATTTACGAATGAAGTATGAATTCCACATTTACAAAAATTCATTGCCCAACAAATTAACTTAACAATTTCGCACAACTTAGCCTATTGTTTTTACAGACTATAGTTTACTCATGATATCCTAACCTTAGATTTAAGCACATAGCTAAGCAGTGTTGGGTCTTAAGTATGTGGCAGATCTTACCTCTTGTGGCAATTCAGGACCAATATTTGAAACTCCTTGTATGGCTACCTAGGAGGGAAATTTTTTTGAAAACATAAGCCGACAAGATTAGTGAGTGGCTTTCTAAAATAAACTCATAATTCAAAACATTATGGAATCAATAGCTAACATGTGATAAAACTGTAAACATGTTACTGAACGTATGAAAATTGTACTCAAACCTGTACCCTGGGAGTAAACCAACTCAATACTCCATGGTAATGAGGTGGAACCATAATCACACTATCATTTACTGAGGTGGAACCAACTCGATACACACAGTCTATGTTAATGCGGAACCAACTCAATGCATAACATTCGTCGTACGTGCTCGTATAGCTCTTGTCTTGGTATTAGGTTTCATGGATTGAAACTTTCCTTTGGGAATCTTAGCTCAACATTCAAAGTAGAGTTTCAAATAACTCAAATCAAAACAATATGTCCTAAAAGGTTACTAAATCAAGATTTCCTTTTTTAAAAATAGTCACTCACAATTAACTGGTAGCAACTCTCTTTCCCAAGCCTTTGGTGCCCTCTCTAAAGTCTCCCCAAATCTTGAGCCTGTAAGGATTCAAAAACAACTAAAAGTATTGAGTTTAAGCCCAAACTGACCTTAGAATAATTACCAAGTCCCAAATTTGCTTTACCAACCCTAACAAGTGAAAACTTGCCCTCTGGATTAACAACCTCAGATGTGGACACGACGTTGACTTCTCATAACCTTATTTGATAGCCCTTCTCAATGCACAACCTAATTTCTCAATGCCCAAATAGCATTTTGGATGCTTAGTGGGCCCTTCTCAATGCTAGTTGGTCTCTCACCTCTCTTTAAGCCCTTTTTGGGAGGATTTTGAGTTGTGAGGTGAAATGAAAAACTCCCAAGGTATTTATAGGCTCTCTAAATCATCCTTGTCATCACCTACTATCACCAATATCATGATACCTCCTTCTTGTGAACTTTTGAAGTGTCTTTATCTCATTGTGCCACCACATACTTCCATATTACCTCCTACTTACATGTGGGCTTGAGGTGCCCACCTCCTACTTGGCTTTACCAAGATTCCATTTGGTTGAGACACCTAACTCACCTTGCTATCATTTTGTTCCTTAATGCCTAATAATACTCAATCTCAATGCATGTTACATCATCTGGACATATGGTTCTTATCTTCTGCGTACCTTTATAAGTGTTCAAAGCATAGTTCTCATTCTCAACGCATAGTTTCCTAGGTATGCGTTCACTTGACCATGATAGGGTTCCTTGGTATTACTTCTTTTTAAATGGTTGTTTTATGATTTATTCTTACTCCTTATGTGCTTAGAATGGAGCTCTCTATGCTTCTAATTCACCATCTATGCGTTCAAACCTCAAATCCCTAGGATTTCCTCACTTGTGTTATATGTTGTCTAACACTTGGCAAAATTTCCAACCTAAAATTGCACTATGCGTTCACTTTTACCAAGGCTATGCGTCCACCCTAAATTTATGGTTTCTCATCGCATGGTTTCATAGCATACTTTAGATACTTAGGCAAATTTCTTCACTATTTACTATGCTATAAGTTAAACTAGTAATTCTCACGGCATAGTTTGGATACTTAGTCAAATTTCTTTACTCTTCACTATGTTATGAGTTCAACTCTTAATTCTCATACCATAGTTTGCATACTTAGCCAAAATTTAAGATTCCACCCACTATACTCCCATTTTATTTCCCTCAATTTGTCCACAACACTTTTCCTAAATTCCACCATATGATCTCAACACTTAGAAATTTCTAAGTGTTATTGTTTTCTTCAAAGTGTAGTTTAAACACTTAGTTAAATTTTAGCTTCCTTAGTCTAGCCTTCACTTCCTTTTAACTCCTTAACTCGAGTGGTTGCTTGATTTGTACTCTTAATCTAGGTCGGGGTCTTACAACAGTGGTACTTAAGGAGTTAGATATAACTACGGGGGTAAAACCGTAATTTGACCCAACTTTAGTAATGAGCGATTTATGAAGAGTTGGCTCACTGTTGATCGGTTATATCCGTGGACACAAAAAATAGAGTTGGCAATAGACCAGGGTGGGGCAGAGAGTGTCCCCCGTCCCTAACCCCGTGGGGGAAATTCTCCCTCATCCCTGCCCCTGAGTTCCCCCTGGGGATTCCCCATTTTTTAAATTAAAATTTGATTTTATTTAAGTTTTTTAAGTTTGGGCTTGGCTTCTTAGGCTTAGAGTTAGAATTTGGATATTTAATATTGGGCTCCAATTCAACACTATACATTATAAACATATATATAAATAAATTATTTTATATATTATAAATAT